>NW_015386126.1:929743-941481 GCF_001527695.2 Protobothrops mucrosquamatus
TCTGAGGGGGCCAAAATTTCACCCCCTATAGTCAGCGATGGAGTCAGCTGACTATGCCGAGGCGCCGGCAACCACAGCCATTCGGTCTTGGAAGGGTTGAGCCTGAGTCTGTTCCTCCCCATCCAGACCCGTACGGCCTCCAGGCAACGGGCCATCACGTCAAGGGCATCGTTGGGGTGGCCTGGGGTGGAAATGTACACATGAAGTAGATTGGGCTGTAAGGGTAACCTCAGTCACCAGTAAGTTTCCACAGTTGGGGAAGCAGAGGTTCCACAGGAGCTGTGCCTCCCCAGTCCTATTCAGTCCTTGACAAGTGTAGTTGCACCGCCTGCTTACAGTACAGTGCTGGGATGTGACATCTTGTCTTTGAGAAAGTCATCCTTCTCATATTCAGATTTCCATTTCTTCCTTAATCACTTAATCATCTTTTCACTTAGAGATAGACAAACATATTTTCCATTGCAGGGCATGCCTTTCAAGTGTTCCAGAGGATGAACATCTCAAATATTTTATTGCCTGTCTAATTTCATAACATATTTTAAATCAGAAACATAAGTCTGCTTATTTTATTTGAAGCATTTTTGTCCTGCCTCTGAGAGAACATTTATGAAGTCTTTGCATTGTGAGTTGCAGCAAATAAGTGCAATGATCAATTTCTGTACTGTCTATCTTCATTGCAGGCTACAACAGAAGGAAAATGTGCAGCTTAATATACTTCTACTGCATATTACAGTCTACTAAATGCTATAGATCAGTACAAATTTTCAAATACTCTTGTTGCTCAACAGTATTCAGAAGTGAGGTTTCTTTCCTAGTCTTACTTTTTCATGGGTAAATGCACATTCTTTAATGTTAGAGTGTGTATGTGTGTGTGCATGTGCATGGGCACATACATGTGTATGCATCTCTCTCTCTCTCTCTCTCTCTCTCTCTCTCTCTCTCTCTCTCTCTCTCTCTCTCTCTCTCTCTCTCTGTCTGTCTTTTGTGACTAGACAGGCTGGTGGCATTCACAGTTCAGCCAGAGATAATCCCTTAAAAGATGCCAAGCTAAAATGAAATCCACCAAACCAGCAACATTTGCATATTCTAAGAGAAAAAAAATGATATGAAAAAAATAATAGTTCTCTAAAACATTCTGCCACTTGTAGGTAACAGATTATATCTGTGAATGAATGGGACTGGTTGGGATTTTCCCAGAAAATTAAAAGCCCTCTTTCCTATGCCATATCATGATCTAAACCCCCATCTGGATTCCCATCTCATGTTTGCAACTAAAGGCCAGTTATCCAACTTCTAATTTCCCTCTGGCATCATATTATAGTTCATACAGTACTCAAACTTGGCATTTGCTTGATGTATTATATTATTGTCCTTGTCATCCCAAGCCAATACATTATGTAGGACATTATATCTTTGCCTGCTTATCATAATGGCATAATGTTAGAAAAAATCATTTTTGATCAATTGAATTTAAATGTGTGCATGGCTGATATACTTTCTTTGTTATGGTTTATAACAGTAAATATTTAACTTGGAAGCAAAAGCATAATGTAGAATTTGAATGTTTCAAATATTTCAAGTAATAAATGTTTCAAAAAAGTGAGGGAGGAAAAAGTAAATGGTTTGATTCAATTTATTGCAATTTATTGCAGAATGCATGTTTCTATTGCCTGAGAAGTTCTACACATCCTGCATGCTGATTACTTGAGGCAGAAACCTTAAACCTATGAAAATCAAAATGAAAAAATTGAAGTCTATTGAATAGCTATTAATGAGGATGTTCAAAAGATCCTTTTGATTTTCTGTCTTTAATCATTTCCTATTGTGTTCAACAGTTTAGCTTTTGTTAAAAAAAGGATTTAGCCATCACTAGATGACATTTGTGTTTGCCTTTTATACTTAGCTGAGCATTTGATTTTACTTTTGGAATTTTAACAATTATTTAATTTTCCAATCTGATTGTTATAAAGATTATAACATGAACAGTAGTAGAGATGGATAGCAAGTGGAATTGTAATTAAAGAATATCATGAGATCAGCCCGTCACTGAATATTTTGCTCTTCTATTCTGATGAAATAACACGAGTAAATGTAGCCCCTATAACATTCTTTCCTACCGGACAGTTTATGTTTCATGAAATAGGTGCACAGCTGATGCTCAGTTGGCATGATACTGTAGATCCCATTAAAGCTGTTCCAAAATCTGGGTGTTGATAACCATACATATTTTACACCATATGTGCCTGGTGTCATTTGGCCCCAGCAGCTGTCAATAGTATTTAACAGTTGTTCATATGTAACACTGAATAGCTTGGCCACTTATTCTGTTACCTATCATCATGTGATTAGTATGGTCAATATAAATATATATGTTCATATATATGTTCATGCACACATATACAAAGAATGTTTGTGTGTGTGTGTGTGTGTGTGTTTATGTGCACGTGTGTAGGGAGGCTGGATTGGGTTAATAAGTTTGGCCCTATTTCAGTTTGCTTAGTGGATATTTATTTATTGTCTTTGCACAACTGGAACTGGAGAAACCACCTTTGCTCTGTTAAACTGATGAACATTTGGAGTGTGAAGATACTGGGGGCCCTCTTCTGCACAAAATACTTCAGTAATCCCTTCCTGCATAGTCAGGAAGGAATCTAATACAGCCAAAGAAATTTGTGTAAACATTGCTAGTCCTCCAATATACAGTTTGCAGATTGACACTAATGTTTTGAAATATTTTTTTTCCTGCACTGGACAGTGGTACTAGAATGGGCTGAGCAGCTGAGGTTACAACTAGTCTATGAAGGTTATTTTTATGAAATGATGGGATTGCTGAAAAAAATGAAGTACAATGCAGAAGAAAATGATAATAGAAGTTATGATTTACAGAATTTAAAAAGGAAAGAAAACTCTGAACTCCAACCACTACTAAAATAAGAAAAAAAAATAGAATTTTAGTCTATTCAAGACTGTGATTTAACCATGCTGATTTTATATCAGTACCTATGTTTTCCATATCACAGTATATGTGTGGTGCCTGGCCACAAAACATAGTTCACTGCTGTCCCTTCTGCCTTTATTTCTGTCCTCCTCCTCCTCCTCCTCCACCTCCTCCTCCTCCTCCTCCTCCTCCTCCTCCTCCCTCTTTCTCTATAAAAAAATCAGCCTGACATCAATACCTGAGAAGATCCTAAAACAGATAATCAAGCAATGGATCTCCAAACACCTAAAAACAAGCAGAGTAGTTACTGACATCAGTGTGTCAAAAACAGATCATGCCAAATAAACCTTATTACATTCTTTGACAAAGTGACTAAATTAGTGGACCACAAAATGCTGTGGACATAGTATATTTGACAAAATAGGCGACAGCCTACTTCTTGGTAAGATAGAAAAATGTGGAACAGACAGAATAACTGCCAGATGGATTCATAAATGACTGACCAACCACACTAAATGTATAGTCCTCAATGGAACTACATTTACATGGAGGGAAGTATGCAGTAGGTACCCTAAAGTTCTGTCTTAGGCCCAGTACCCTTCAACATTGTCATAAATGATGGAATAAATTGAGAAGGGATAGAAGGGAAAGCTATCACATTTGCAGATGACCACTTAAATATGAACCAGCAGTGTGTTGCAGCTGCCAAAAAAGCCAATGCATTCCTAGGCTGCATCAACAGAGAGATAGTATCAAGATCATGTGAAGTGTTAGCACCACTTTATATTACTTTGGTAAGACTGCAGTTGGAATACTGCATCCAGTTTTGGCCACCACAGTGCAAAAGAAATATTGAGATGCTAGAAAGAGTGCAGAGAAGAGCAACAATGATTATTAGGGGGCTGGAGGCTAAAATATATGATTAACAGTTGCAGGAATTGGGTATGTCTAATCTAATGAAGAGATGGAATAGGGGTGACATAATAATAGCCTTCCAATATTTGAGGTGCTGTTACAGAGGAAGTGGGGTTCAACCTATTTTCCAAAGCACCTGAAGGCAGGACAAGAAGGAATGGAAACTTATCAAGGATGGAAATTTATCAAGGAGAGATCCAATCTAGAACTAAGAAGAACTCTCCTGAAAGTGACAACAATTAACCAATGGAATGTCTTGCCTTCAGAAATTGTGGATGTTCCATCACTGGAAGTTTTAAAGAAGAGATTGGACAGCCATTTGTCCAGAATAGCCTGTGGTCTCCTACTTGGATAGGGGGTTGGACTAGAAGACCTGCAAAGTCCTTTCCAACTCTGTTATTCTGTATTCACAAACTATAGCTAGGTCTAGAATGCAGTATCACATGGGCATTTGTAACACACCTGTAACACAGTAGGCATACTTCATGCTCCATCCATTAATTAATATCATCTGATAGGATCTAGGAAACATGTCTTCTGTTTTGCAGCAACAAAGTCACCCGAGATTCAGCCAGCCTGATCCTGCAAGTCTTTAAACCACTTCTGAAAACCTGAGTTCAATGTCTATAAGTGTCAAATATTAAAACATGAAGAGAGACACAAAATAAATTGCTTGTTCCAGAGCTCTGAACTGCTTGTTACTTGCAGAGGATAGGCTGAGGATTGCCACTTGTCTAGTCCTACTTTAAGGGGAAGAGAAGATGTGATTTGGGGAGTGGAATATTACTTGTATTGACTATTGACCCTGTACTATTTTATGTAGAAAGAGCCCTGTTTTTGGTTGCATATGTGTGTTTTGCCCCTCCCAAAAGGTTAGGTTATCTTTCTGCTATCCAGGATTTGATAGTCTGAGCTATTTTTCTTCTTTCTATTTTAGAATGTACAACATATTTGACATCATAATTGCTTAATCTCAATAATTTCACTTTCCTTATTTCCATTCTTGGGGAAACTCATTCTATTCATGTGCTGGACCTGTGGATGCAGATTTTGAGCCCTCATAAGGCACAGTTTTTCAAAAGAATCTTTACAGTTGACAAAAATATTTTTTTAAGTGCTAGGCTTAAAAAAAGGATATTTGTGTCAACTGCAAAGGTGCTATGGAACAAAATCAACAAAGTTCATTTCCAAGAAGCTTGAAAATTCACACTACTAAAAATTTCTCATGGGGGAAAGGAGGATTAAGTTTCTGTAATAATTTCATCTTCTGCTTACCTCCAGTTAAGGGTATACAGAAAACTACAAAGAAAAAGATCCATGAATTCATATGTGAAATGCACTCTAGAAAAGAAAGAAGAGGCACCTTATTTTTTCATTTATTTCTTGTCAAATAGTTATGTGGTGGCAAAGAGACAATATATCCTGCTCTAAAGGGTATTTTTCCAAGGGACTCTCTCAATATGGCCATACCATCAATGGACAGTCCTATCATTGTGATCCCAGACTAAGTCCTGAACCAGTCATAGCAGAAAATTTAGTAAGTGCTCATATAGTAAGAGCACGGTTGAACAATAATAATCAAGTTTCAGTTGGATTTCTCCCAAAATTATGATTTGCCTCAGGATCATTCAAATCTGGTTTGCAACCCTGGTTTGAATTTTGGAGTAAATGAAATATCCAAATGAGTTTCAAATTTGGCTTCAAAAAATTTCCTGTAGTTCTAATTAGATAGACTGATACCACAATGTTCATTGTTGCTACGCAAATTTGTAAAAATAGTAAATATATTTCTTTAAAGTGGATTTAAACTTCCATTTAAAAGCAGCTATAATCCTTGCCAATATTTATGTAATGCTCTAAGACCATGTCTTCTACAGAGTATAATCAAACATCTGGAACAGCTGCAGAGTTCATATGTTTATTTATTGAACATGCAGGAGGTTAGGAAGTGCTAATTAATTTTTGTCTTAAAAGTTGCATCAACTCATTTTCCTGGGATTTAAGCCACATTTCAAACAAAAGTGAAGATGTTTGAATAGGCTTTAATTGTTATGAAGCCAAAACTGATATATTAATCTGATTCTAATCAGAATACTCAATGAAATTGTTCAAGCAATACAGTGATATTGATTCATGCTACCTATTCATAGCAACATAATATGATATTAAATTGCTAAATATACAGGTACATTTACAATGCTGCATGTACAGCCACAACTCTGACTGGTCACAGCTGTTATTTTACACACTCCCTTTCTTTAACATGTTTATCCCAGACTGATAACCTCCAAATGTGTGTTTGAGTGAATAAACAGGGATTTTGAGCAATTTGGCAAAAGAAGCTAAAGACAGGCATTTTGTTTGCTTTTTAAAAAAACAACACAGAAATGGTGCCAGTGGCTGTTGTGACTAGTTGTGAGCCATGTTTGTTTTCCTTCCTGAAAATCGCAAGAATTATAGACACTTCAAGTACACGCTGACCATCATCTAAGAAGAGAAAACGAAGAGCTAGAAGCCAAACTGTTCCCCATACCTCATCATGTAAGAAAAGATAAGGAATTCTTGTCGTAATATTTTGAGTCACTGGATGAAAAGCGTCACAAGCTTTGGAAATGAGAAAGCGATTCAAAAAGTTATTCAAAAAGAAAAACTTCTAGAGGCTCTTAGAGGAAACAAGTTAGTGGACTATTTCAGTTGGGTTTCAGGGCAATATAATACAGAGTCGATGTTGGTTGTACTTACGACATTTGGTGGAGCTGGGATGGGGTGGTGCATCCATCCTTGCGCTATTTGGGTTTTGATACTGACAACCATGGTATCCTTCTGGACCAGGGCAGAAATTAGAAGTGCTGTTGGTCACCTATAAAGCCATTCATAACATAAGGTCTGCAATACCACCTGTCTCCTGCCTACCCAAAATATGCCGAATGTGTGTGCTTCAGGTCCCCTCAATTATACTTTGGGAGGAGAAAATGCACTTTTTCTGGGATAGCTCCTGTCCTCTGGAATAGCATCTCCCTAGAAGTACATATTATGCCTACTCTTTTAGGGTTCTGGAAGGCTCTTACAAACTGGCCCTGTTCCCCAGTTTGGAGTCTATGTGTTAATCAAACCAGTGTCATGGTTTTTGTTTGTTTGCTTGCTTGTTTAAAGTGTAATGGCTGATTTTGTCCAGGTTCTTATGTGGTTGTTTTAATTATTCTTAATTGTATTTTGGATGTTGTAAGCTGACCAGAGTTGCAGTGGGGTAGCTAGAGGACATCTAATGTAGCAAAATCTAATCCATCTAACCCCAGAAGAACCCCAATACACTATATTTCATCTCTTTAATGCCCTAATTTTAAATAAATTCTGTAGGTGTGTTGGAGAAAAAAACTCAGCAGAAACTTCATTTTCCTTTAATGAAGTTTTATAAAATGTTGATCAGAGCATCTTCCCCATGTTATCATGAATACTTAATTCTATTGTTTTAGTATTTCCTTTCCCTTTCCTTTTTTCCTTTAATTTGCTTTTTGTTTTTAAGATTTTTTCAAAATATTTTATTCTTATTATTTATTCATTATTTTGAAAATAATGAATATTTTAATATTGAATCTTTTAGGAGATAGGATATTTTCAGAATTACTTAATTTTTAAGGTACAGTCAGAATACAGTTGGTTTTGGCAAATGCATCTTCTAGCCATATCATATTCTACATAATATTTAAAATAGTATACACTCTTCTCAATTTAAGCCCAATCAGCACAATCTTTATTATAGCTTTCTCTGTCAGTTGCTAGGAAATGAGCCAATTTGATAAAATGAGATTTAAATTGGAGCCAAGAGAGTATATATAACATTAATTAGGATGAAATAAATCTAGAGTCATATAAATGACTTTTTTTAAAAAAATGTTTCTGTTTAATGAATTACTCACTGCCATATGTAGTTGCAGTACTTAGATTCAATATTAGTAATTAATATTGAATCTACTGACAATATACAAAGGCAGTGGAGATAATCAATTCCAAGCCCTGATCAACACAAGACCTGAAATGCAAATTGCTACATCAGCCTTGATAAAAGGCTGCACAATGAAGGATAGACAATCATGTCCTTAATATTGTGTATTGTTGAATGTTGGTATATTTGTGCTTACAGAGAGAAATGTCTAAAATAAAAATCAGAATTTGGCTATGTTTGCTCCCTAAAGTAACAGGACATATGTTTGATATTATAGAAGATAACCTTGACAGATATATGCCAGAGCCATATCTACTGGAGACCATATCTACTGACAAAGATTAAACATTCAGTTTATCTTAAAAGAGAATAAGAGATTTGTAAGATTGATATCAGTCCCACCAGGTAGACCAGACCAAGAAATCAATTCCAGCTAAAGCTACTTTTAATAAGATTGGCTATAATAAAAATTTTGAAAATCTAACTGTGTTGTACATTTCCCAGTTATAATACTCCAGGGAGTCAGAAAGTATTATAACTGGGAAATGTACAACACAGTTAGATTTTCAAAATCTAGGCAAAAGAGGCTGAAACATTTTTTTTTTAATTTTCAGAGCAACAAGATAATATTTGGAACCAGTTCATGAAAATACTTTCTGACTCCCTGGAGTATTATAACTGGGAAATGTACAACACAGTTAGATTTTCAAAAATTTTATTATAGCCAATCTTATTAAAAGTAGCTTTAGCTGGAATTGATTTCTTGGTCTGGTCTACCTGGTGGGACTGATATCAATCTTACAAATCTCTTATTCTCTTTTAAGATAAACTGAATGTTTAATCTTTGTCAGTAGATATGGTCTCCAATCTTCAGGGCTCTTTACTGTCCATGAGCACCTTGCTGCAATTTTGATACAATACCAGAATGTGGCTTTATTAATAATTAACTTGCAAAATGCCATGTTGCAATATAACATAACAGAATTTACTTCATCCAGCAACAACACAGCAGCCTGCACTACAGTCAATATTTTTGCATTCTCATGGGAGTTTGCCAGAGGCATTTGGAGAAGCTCAAGATCAATTTGTGACCTTCACAATTCAGTGTGAACTGCTTATGGCAAGTTGACTAGTGGAGTTTCTCATGCATTGCACCAAAGTTAGTTTAGTTGTAAGTTTACTGAAAGAAGAAATACCTAACACTAAATGAACTTTGCTGAACAATTATCAAAATCCCATGCAAATAGAGTTCCCTTTAATGAATCTACAAAGTTCCTTTTACAAGCTATGAAATTCAGGCAAAGTCAGTGTAGAATGCAGGAATACATATTAGATTTTAAAATTATTTGCTAAAGATGTGGAATGGAACTATCTGGCTCTGACTAACTGCTTTGGACAATGAGTTGCTGAGGAAAAAGAGATGATTTGGGAACAGAAAGCACCTCAGGAAATGTGGAAGGGTTTTATAACATTATGTAGTAATAGATGGCCAACTTAAAGAGTTGAGGTAGGGGATAAAAGGCAAGGGAAAGAGGTTTTACAGTACATTCTCCTGATAGTCTCCTTGGAATCCAGTGATGGACAACAGATGCTAATTGGAGCAGTCAAGAGATCTATCACCTGGCAGGAAATAGAAAAAGGAAATATTTAGATTTATACTGTTACTGGACAGCATATAACCAGATGCTGCACTGAAACTTCAGGCCTATGATTCAGCTATGAAATTCCACACCTGTGGATCTACAAGCCATATAGCAAGAAGAGAACCTTCAAGGCTTCACAGGAAACTTCACAGGCTCTTTTCACAAGAGCTCCAAAGGAGGACCCTAAGACAATTAAGGAGAACTCGGCTGAAAGCAGGCAAGCACAATTCTATTTTGCTGGCCTTTCATAAGGTCCTAAGGACCTGGTTTTGTGCCTAGGCATGGGGTTATATTAATGATTTTATTGTTTCTTGGCTGTTTTGTATTTTGTTTTTTTGTAATGCTTTAATTTTGTAACACATTTAATTCCAACACTGGAAGTTTTTAAGAAGAGACTGGACAGCCATTTGTCCGAAATGGTGTAGGGTTTCCTGCCTGAGCAGGGGGTTGGACTCGATGACCTCCAAGGTCCCTTCCAACTTTATTATTATTATTATTATTATTATTATTATTATTATTATTATTATTATTATTATTATTATTATTATTATTAATTGTTTTTATTTTAATTCTGTTTGCTGCCAACAATTGAGGTAGGTGACCATATAAATTGAATAAAAATAGAGATGATATATAGATATATAGATAGATGGATAGATAGATGGATAGATAGATGGATAGATAGATGGATAGATAGATGGGTAGATAGATAGGTAGATAGATAGATAGATAGACAGACAGACAGACAGACAGACAGACAGACAGGCAGGCAGGCAGGCAGGCAGGCAGGCAGGCAGGCAGGCAGGCAGGCAGGCAGGCAGGCAGGCAGGCATACCTTTCTTTTTTTTGTTGATTCAGGCCAGAAGACTCAAGTCTATGCTTTTGTAGTCTTAGTGGTACAATACAAATGTTTATACACTCATACTCTCAAAAGGCCACTGATGTTGGAGACAATAGAAAGAAGATGCTATGAGTGGAGCAATTGTTGCAGTTACACCAACCTATTGCAGCTAACAGTACAAAACTGCATAAAGCTTTTTGTAAGATAACATTTATTGTCATTTTTTCTGTGGGCACACTGGCACACATTAAAAATGAAATTCTGTTGCCTTCTCTCAATAGTGTACACCTATGTAACACACATATAAAATGCTATATACATGCATATGTATATACACACTTACATATAAATACATATAAATATTAATCACTGTTCATCTTGAATACATAGCGGAAAGAGGAAGCTTGAGTGTTCACAAGGTTGATACTGTGTGGAACAAAATTGTGACTGAATCTGAATGTTCTGCTTCAGATACCATGAAGCCTCTTCCCAGAAGGTAACAAGGAAAACAGGTCGTGAAGAGGATGTGTAGTGTCCCAGACAATACTGTGGACCCTGCTCAAGCAACCATGCCATGTGACTGCTTCTTTGCAAAAATATATTGTCTTGCATTTGCCTTTCCATAATGGGTGTGATTGTGCTGTCAATTTGAAACCAGGGCCCAGATTCTGGTTAAGAGAAATTATTCCATGTCTACATAAGAGTTGGCCATCCTGAAAGAATATCTGAATAACACTTTAAAAAGGGGGTTTATTCATCCTTCAAAATTTTCAGCATCTGTGCCTACTTTTTTATTCCCACAAGAGAAGTGGGAGCTGTTAAGACAATTCACAACTCTATTATATATCTATTTTGTTGCCACAGATTGACATGGACATTTATGCACTCTCTCTATACTGAAGAATATTTCTTTTAAGTGGAATAGGGAACATTGGAAGCAACACAACATCACATTTCAAGGGAAAAAATGCAAACCAAGCAGATGCTCACAAAGAGTTCAGCAGATCTGAAGCTGTTCCTTTACATATAAATCATTGCAAATTATTGACTAGAGTGTAGTTTGTATTTCATAAGCAACAGTGAGGTCTTGGAAAGTTTTTATACTCAAAATGGTAACAGCTGCTGTGAATTTCTCATGACATACTATTGCTGCACATTTTAAAAATTGTTGTAAAGCAGAAAAAAAGAGAAAGTCATACAAGAGCTGTTAGTTGAGCTAAAAGACCATCTTTCCTGAAGTGAAAGTATTTCAGGTATTTTGAATTACAACTCTTTGAATTCACAACAAACAAGCTGTTGCTGTCTGAGAATTCTAGAAGGCACTGTGCAACATGTTAGGAAAGATTGTTCCTGAAAAAGAATAATCTTGCAAGGTGTATTTATTTATTGCTTATAATTTAATTTAATTTAATTTAATAATTTAATTTATATACCGCCCTTCTCCCGTAGGACTCAGGG
>NW_015386126.1:943192-968858 GCF_001527695.2 Protobothrops mucrosquamatus
TCGTGGACTAGATCCTCCGGATATGGCCCAAGCTCCGTCAGGAACCTCTCAGGGTCCATCAGTCGCCTGGGACGGAACCCTCTAGGTGGTTCCGACACCCTGCGGCGAGGGGGAGCGGTCCGGAAGTCCATCCTAAGGAGAGAGTGATCTGACCATGACAAGGGCTCAATGACTATCTCCCCTAATGCCAGATCATTCTCCCCTAATGCCAGATCTCCTCTCAATGACTATCTCCCCTAATGCCAGATCATTCTGCCACTACTTAATCATATATTACATATTGACCTCAGAATACAAACAATCACAAAAGCCACACTCTTCTGTAATCACTGGATAAAATTATTTATCCAGCTGTGTATCAACTCTAATGGTAGCCTAGTTTGGTCCACATTTTGCTATCTTCTCTTCTAGAATTCCAGGGCAACTCTTGTCAAATGATTGGTGAAGTCTGGGTACATTATATTGACTACATTCTAGTCACCTAAATCGGTCATTTTATCAAAGAAGAAAGCGCGATAGAGAGATCAGAATGATTTATTCTTGATACATCTAAAACATATAAGGAACGGTTGCTGGAATTGGGTATGTCTAGTTTAACGAAGAGAAGGACGAGGGGGGACATGATAGCAGTGTTCCAATATCTCAGGGGCTGCCACAAAGAAGAGGGAGTCAAGCTGTTCTCCAAGGCACCTGAAGGCAGGACGAGAAGCAACAGATGGAAACTGATCAAGGAGAGAAGCAACTTAGAACTAAGGAGAAACTTCCTGACAGTTAGAACAATTAACCAATGGAACAACCTGCCTCCAGAAGCGGTGAATGCTCCAACACTGGAAGTTTTTAAGAAGAGACTGGACAGCCATTTTTCTGAAATGGTGTAGGGTTCCTGCCTGAGCAGGAGATTGGACTAGATGACCTCCAAGGTCTCTTCCAATTTTATTATTATTATTATTATTATTATTATTATTATTATTATTATTATTATTATTATTATTATTATTATTATTATTATTATTATTATTATTATTATTATTATTATTATTAATAATAATAATAATATTATCTTCTGCCAAGCAATACATTCTCTTTAAAATACTTATGCATCGATAATCTGTTCCAAAGTTCTGTCTTTAACAACAACTAATCAATTTGCACTTGCTTTGATTCCTTTTTTTTCTTTTGCCCTTCTTCAGTTCTCTGCCCTTGTATCCATCCTCCATGATTTCTCAAAATCACAGGAAGGGGCTCAGAGAAGATACTGGCAAGTTCCTTTAAGATAATTGAATATAACTACCCTGATTGTGGAGAGTGAAACTTGGTTGTAGTAACCAATTCTTAAACATTTAGTATGGAATCGCCACTAGCTCTTTTGTCAACTGTTCTTCTCAAGCCCATTGGAACACAGTTCCCTACTAAAGAAAAGATTGAAACAAAGTAGAAGCTGAAAATGCCAGATTTCACATTACCTGTTACAATTCTGCTATCTTCTCTTAGCAACAGGCTCACCCATCCCTTTTTCTTTCTTTCATTACTGAAATAGCAAAGAGGCTCTATTTTTTTCCCTTTAACTTGCTTGTAACCTTCGCTATGTCCAATCTTTCCAATTTGCTTCCTGCAAATATAAGCTATTTACTGGTACATCTCCTTGGTGATAACACTAATCTGTTTCTTAGATAGAGATGGTCTGTGATTTGATGCTTTTGTCAAATTATAGTCACAGTGCAAGTGTAACCCCTTTTGTACATGTGTATGAAGTCACAGTGCAAACATACAAAAAAGAAAAAGCTTGCATCATGCTGATGCAATGTTTCTTTTATCATTCACTCACCTTGATCCCTCCTGAACTTGCCTCTGTAGAGGAGTGGAAAGCAAAAATTTCAATTTCTGTGGGAATAAAATAATGCAAGTAAATGTGCCTAGATCACAACTGTATTGTAGACGACTTGTCTTTAAAGGGCTATTTTTTCTATTTAAAATAAGGTTGTTGTTTTTTTTTTAAAAAAAAAAACCTATTTGAAGAATAGATGAATTTAAAACAAATAGCTGTTATTTGCAATTGGAAGTGCAAGATTGCCATGGTCTTAATAAATTTTAAAATGCTGATATCTGGAATTCTAATTCTCCCTCCATTCCATTGCTGTTTTATCTTAAATCTCAACTACATTAATACAAGAAATTCATGTTTGTACATTGAAGATAAAAACAAGGTTCTTTTTCATTTCCCCCCCTTTCAATATATTCTAGAAGATAATCCATAAATATGCTCTCATGAGTCCAAATAAAGATTGATTTTGCTTGAATCAGTTTATACTGGTAAAACAGAACATCAAGATGCATGGAAGAATCTAGATTTTTATGATAATGGCATCTGCTTTGAATAATTAAAAGTGAAATGAAAATATTTTGTGGTGTGAATGAAATCCCAAAGATGAGCTATTTTGTGACAGCTACATAGTTTAGCCTTTCAATAACAGTGGGTGTTAGCAACCATATTCCATAAGAGCGAACTAAACATATTTTTGGTTTATGAGATCTAGTTTTCCTTTGGTCTTCCAAGATTCACCAACTAAACCATATGCAAAGGGCATACAATTCAGAGATAAGGTTTTTGCTCTGAATATCAAAAATAAATAGTACTTCAGTAATTTAATTGTATATTGCTTATTCTATTTAGTTAAACAATATAATTTGGAATATCAGTATTTGCAGGAGGACAATTATTTGAAATTTAAAATCATTCTTATTATATTGAAATTACTTGGGGTTTCTGCTGAATGATCAAGATTATTCCTGTTGCTTTTTCCTGAACTGTGATTAAGAAAAAATGAATTACTTTCTCTGCAAATTGGTTGTCTCTCATTGTCAGATAGTGAAACAATTTCTTAAGAAAATCTTTTTACATTTAGCTAACATAATTGTTACATACTATAACTGAAATTATTTGCCAGAATTTCACAGGAATTATATTAAAATTCAAGATTGTTTTAAAAAACGTATATAGATAGAGATTTCAGATGGCGATTTTTATGCCTAACATTTTGTAGCTGGGTATGTGGAGTAAACAGATAATAAAAAAGTAAGTTTGTTGTACAGGCTTGTCTGTATGTTGAACCTGTGGTTTATTTAGAAGTCAGGAATGTAGCACAACCAGACTACTGATGTACCAAAATATAAGACCTACTGCTTCTAGCATTTTGTATTTATGTAAGAGGAATTCATTCATTCTCTGTACTTCCAAACTTACAAGAAGTTTCATTCATTCTATCCCTACAACAATCTACAGGTTAGGATAATTTAAGAAAACAAATCCTTTTCAGGTATTTATATAATTAAACTTTGCACTGAAAATTTGCATGAACTGGAAAATGCCTCTGCAGATAGAAGATTCTTCTGAAATTTTTGAAATTTATTTGCATGTAATGGAAGTAGATGGTATTAAAATATTTTAATTATTTGAGGTTTGGGAGATATTGATTTAGAGGTGGGTTGCTGTTTAATGGATTTCATTTTTATAATATAACATATAATAAAGAAAATATATAATTCAGAAAGATTTATATGACCTTAGGTTTGTATAACTGTGTACAGAAAGATTTATATAATTTAGGCTTAGAAAGATTTATATGATTTCCAGTAAAAAGGTGAAGAAGGCAGGAGTCATGATGAACTGTCCTCATTCAAAGAATTGGTGTGTTTGTATGGAATGAATGTTTGAGATGTCCCTGGATTGGTACTAATCAGGTTCAGCATTGGACTTACACTTGATTTTGGAGGACCTAGTTTTGAGAAACTGACCAGGCTGGAGGAGCAGGCTAACAGATAGGACACACTGGTTGCACTGGCCACACTTGCTGTCTGTCACATCTGGAGAACCTGCCCTGTTGCTGCCTCTCTGCCTATTGCCACTTATTTATTTATTTATTTATTTATTTAATTTAATTTATATGCCGCCCTTCTCCCTGCGGGACTCAGGGCAGCGCACAACATATTTAAAACAAAAGCATATATACAATCCCCCCCTATAAAACCGAATTAAACCAAATTTTAAAGTTGTGTCTTCCAAATTCCTAAAAATGAACCCAGTATAAAATCCTCCCTAGGTCAGGTCCGCTTGCTGAAAGAGCCATGTCTTGAGGGCGCGACGGAAGGTAAGGAGATCCGGAATCATCCGAATCTCGGGGGGTAGTTCATTCCAGAGGGTAGGGGCACCCACAGAGAAGGCCCTCCCCCTGGGGGTCGCCAGCCGACATTGCTTGGCTGACGGCACCCTGAGGAGACCCACTCTGTGGGAGCGTACCGGTCTGTGGGAGGGAATCTGCGGCAGAAGGCGGTCTCGGAGGTAACCGGGTCCTATGCCATGAAGCGCTTTAAAGGTGGTAACTAACACCTTAAAGCGCACCCGGAAGGCCACTGGCAACCAGTGCAGCTCGCGCAGCAGCGGTGTCACACTTGCCTACTGTTGTGTCTCTTGCTGGGTTTGCTACTTGCCATTTGTTTTGTTGTCATGTTTGCAGATTTTTGGCTGAGAATCTGTGGCTGGAGAACTTATCCAGCCTAGAGATTGGATTGGAAGACAAATTGCACTTGTGGCATTGGTAATACATGTTTGCCCCCTGTTGCAGATTTTGCAACAGACTTTGCAACATTTTGTGCTGTGGAGTTTTTTTTTCTGCTGAAGACATCTCTATCCCCTTTCCTGTCTGCAGCCTTTTTGCTTTGGACACCTTTTTTCTTGCTGGACATCTTTTCCCTTGCAGATTTTTGATGGAGGAATAACTTCCCTCTACTGGCAAAGTTGTCTACAATTGTGGACTGAGGATTCCCCACTGTAACCTGTAACTTGAATGAGAACCAGAGAAGAGTATTGGTAAGGCTGGGGGTGCTAACAGCAGCAGGGAAGGGGCTCCAATATGGTAGAAAGGTGGTTGTTGGGTACCGTGATGGCACTGAGATGTAGTGAAACTGAAGTGCCTCAGAATGCCTGGCTTTCCTTCTCTGAGATGAATGGAAATGGGGACACTGGTTATTATGTTACCCTTGGTGGGGGCCAGGCCAAAATATTTAGGGTGATTGGCATGTGGAGATATGGTGGGAGACAGGGAGTAGACCACTGTTATGGAACCTGGGACCATTGTCTTATACTGGTTTCACATTCCAGCTCCTGTATTCAGTCAGCAGAACTTAGGGACCCCCAGCTTTCATCTGCTACTTTTAAATGCCAGGTTGGTCTATAACAAACCCTCTCTCATCTGTGATCTGATTATTAAATGAGAGGGTGGACCTGGCATGCATTACTAAGACATGGCTGAGTCCTCTGCTGTGCTTTGTTTATTCTTTCCAAATATTTTCCATTTTTTTTCTTTAAAGAGGAGAAAAATACAGAAAATTGTAATGGTTGGAATATGAGGTTGTTGTATTCTCTTAATTACACAGTATTAACTGCACTGTTATTTATTATACAATTATGTTAATACTGCAGAATTAAATGTTTGTAGCCTCCTTGGATTCCCACACTTCAGTTAAATCCTAAGGGAAGGTATCATGTGAAAAACTACAAGGTATGCAGGACATCAAAGGACACTTTTGTTTGATGTAGCTTTGAGTAAAGCACATCCCCAAACCAAAAAGTAAACTGCTTCTCAAACATCTAACAGTGGAGCAGAGCAGCTGGGGTGCTTCACACAGTTAACTAAAATAGATTCTGTGAAGGTCAGTAACTGATGGGAACCACTGAGGTGGAATGAAGTCACCTTGAACGCTCCTATTTGTGGGTTTATTCAGTTCAAAAAGCATGAACAGCCAAGAGGTTACAGAGTCGTGGAAAGTTGTATATAGGAAATAATTCAAAATACGTCAGTCCAAAACACCATCTTCCTCACCACCTCTCAAATTCTAAAGATTATCTAAAGCATCCTGAAAATATAGTAGATAGAATTAAGCCATTTTTATAGGGAGAAAAAAATTGAGTGGAATTGGAGAAGGATTTTCAAATAACATTAATTTATTGTTTGAAATACAATACTATCAGCTAACATTGACAATGGTATGTTGGCAAAGGGTTATGTAGGGGTTGCTTTGACTGGCAAGAGGTAGGTTCAAATCCCCATCTGATCTTAGCAGGGATGTGAGTGAGTTTGGTTCAGTCATTACCTCTATGTGTAGTCAAGCTAATCTAAACCAGATATGAAAAGAGAATCTCAGAACACTTTGCATCAATATAATTCATCATTTTTTTTCACTCAACATAACAGAATAATTTATTCAAAATTCTAAATGTAACCATTAACTATTTATATGGACAATTGTCATGGTTACATATAAAACAGTACATAATTAAACCCACTGCTTTCTTAGTATGTTTGAACAGTTCTCTGTTAACCAATTTGGCTTTGAATTAAAATTTGGCTCGCCACTTAGCATATATTGGAACTTGGGCCAAATCTCATGCTTTGAGGTTTTTCATGCAGCAACTGTACATTTTTCACAGACAAAATAATTAGAATCCACAGATTTAAAAGGGTTCTGTAAATAGATACTTTTGCAAACACAACCCTAGAATAAGGCTGATTTTCCTTTCAACTGAAAAAAACTTGCTTTTGAAAATGTAAGTGCTATATATTTAGTGAAGCAATATCATTTATCTTTTTGCATCTTATTACACACATACAAAAATCACACATATGATTTTCTCTCAAGCTATGCACAAGGATTATTGTATGTAACAGAATTCCTATACAGTATATAACAGTTTTAATACACTTATGCTATAATCTTATCTAAAAAAAATAGAAAGGAAAGGAGCATGCTTTAATTCAAAGATATATATTTTGAGGCCTTAGGGTATCATGATTCTGAATTATCATTTTTATATGACTGAAGATAAAATAATTCAATTCAGAGCTAATAATAACATTAGTTGCAATATAATTAATTTAATTACATTGATTAAATGTAAGTATTGTAGTGGTTCTCCTTTTTTCTCCATGATTGATTCCAGTCTTTGTTGATGGGTGGAGAGATCATGTCCATGGCTCCTAACTTGCATGGTGCTTTAGGGCACAACATTCCTCCTATTTAACATTTATATTAAATTGCTAGGTGATGTCATATGTTGGTTCAGGATCTGGTATCATCAAAATGTGGGTATATTGTTATACATCTTATTAAATATATCAGCCATGGACCACCCAGATGATACTGCCAATGTCATGACGCAGTGTCTGTGGGCTTTTTGGATCTAGATAAGGAAGATTGACTCAATCCTGCCAAAGCTAAGTGTCAAACCAAAATAAAAAAGTGGCAATGGCTGTTTGCCCCACTCACCTCAGAGCTGGAATGGCACTTCCTCTTCTCAAGTTTAGACTAGCATGCAACTTAAGGGTTGTTCTGATTTCATAGTTATTGCTCAAAGAACATGTAGCAGGTATGTCCAGGAGGACAGTTGCAGAGATCCACCTCGTATGCAAGTTGTACTCATTCCTAGAATGGTAAGTCATTCAGTGATTCTTGTTCTAGTAATCCTTACACTGGGCTGCTCTTGAAAACCCTGAAGCTGCAGCCTGTCTAAAATGAGCATACCTTGATACAGTGACATGTCATCATTGCTTCATAAGCAGCCTGGTCATCAGTTGGCTTCCTGGTGCAATTCAAGGAACTGGTTATTATCTATAAAGATGTTGATCATGATTATGATCGTGATGATCATGATGATCATGATGATCATGATGATGACGACAACTTTATTATCATTTTGAATCGGCATACATCAAAATGAAATTTTGTTGCATACAGCTCTCAAAGGATCACCACCTCTGATATACACTCCTTGTTCATGGCCAGCTCAAGTTTCAGAATGTCCATTTTAGTCTCTAGGGAGCAAACGATGGCAAACAGGACAGATGGAAACGGAGCTCCATGTGGATTAGTCCTCATATTAGCTTGTATTCCTGCATGACAACTTCACCTCCTTTTCTTTTTCTGATCCTGTCTCTTCCACCTTTTCCTTAAAGGGGCCTCACTCCTTTTTGCCCTGGAGCACACTGCTGCCACCTCCAACTCCTCCAAAAGCTTCTCTCCTTTCCTCTGGGCCTGCCGACAGCCTCATCCAGTTCCTTTGCTCCATAAGCCATGGGACCTCTCCTTCTCTGATTTGCAATAGAATCCATTGCTGTGCCAGCAGTCAGATCTTGCTGCTGGCAGAACAATTTCAAACAGCGCAAATGACTTTTAACAAACTCACCAACAGTTCCGAAACAGCTAAAAATTCGCCATACCAGCAAAGATTGTCGGTCCTATGTTAGCTTAGTTCCACCACGTTGCTCAAACACATTAAAACCTTCCCGATCATGTGGCCTATATCCCTTATATCCCTCCAAAAACTTTTCACCTTTGAGAGCCAATGTAGCCACAGCCGATCCAGACACCGCCATCTTCGTTTATCTTCCTGATATTGGGCTAGATCATTTGAAGGACCTCTTGTCTCCAACTCTTTCTGCTGGTGAAATTAGATAAAGTTGGTGCACTTTGTAATGGTATATGAGAATGACCTTGAGGAAAGAGGGGAAGAGATGCTGCCCAAAAAATGACGAGACAAGAGATGGGGGAGCCCCCAGTGGCTTAATATTCAGAGGAAGGAAGGACCTGCCTTAATTGATCAGGCAGTTTCACAGAGTCACTGCACTGCAAGTTTAAGACTCTCTGGCATAACTCTCTCATTGGCATAGCAAATATTTTTGCCACCAGAGGGCAGAATGAATCTGCAAAAATCCATGGAAGCATAAGTCTCTGTTTAGCTCTTGGCAATTGACCTTCATTGGGATTGCAGACCAACCAGGATTTTCATTGCGCATACAAAATTAGATGAAGAAAAATACATGTTTTGCTACTTATGTGCAAAACTGCCACATTTTCAGGAACAAAACTATTAGAAATATCAAAGACAGCTACAGTGTTTCAGATGCTAGATGACCCTTATCTTCTTAGACATGTAGTATATCAACTAAGCATTAGTTGAACAGAATCTGAAAGATATGATAGGAAAATAAATGCTTCTATGTATTATAGCTTCATGGATGCAATTGCCAGCCACAGCTAGCAGTCAGTAGATGTGGACACTTGTTTTTAGCTACACATACAGTATATGTAGGATATACATGCATTATAAATAATACAAAACTGAAAGCCTCACAAATGAACTATGTGACTTATTTGTGTACAATTTGAAAAAAAAACCCAGAACTTTCTTTTCCAATTTCAGTCATTTAAAGGTCTTCATTGTCGTTTGTTAACATGAATATTAACTCTGCAGTCTTGCACACACCAGGCTTTTCATGTGAAGCACTCTTTTGGCAGGCAACCAATCATCTGGATATTTTAGAGACTGGCAGGTTTCCAGAAGTGTCTTTTCCAATCATTTATTCTTTTAAAAAATGCTCCCTGAAGCAGTTGCTTAAGATTAAGCTAGATTCCTTCATGTGACCTTTGATTTTCTTTAAAATGTTTACTCTGTACATAAATCAGAATTAAAAAAAACAAAACAAAGTCACAACAGCAAAACTGGGGAGGAAATAACCCTAAGTCAGAGTTTGTATAGATGAACCTCACATCTTTAGTTTGTTCTTTGCTGACTCTTTTCTCAGATATATTGTATATCATTTCTGTCACTCAGCAACACCTAGCACTCTCCCAAAATGTTATTTTGCATTTTACAACTGTTCTAACAAACAAAGATGGGAATTATTTTATTAAACTTACTTATGAGGAGCTATGAGACGATCCATTTTTTCATAAGACCCTAATTTGTTAGTGCTGTGTAATCTCTCTTATTTCCCACACTTAAATTACATCCCAAGGGAAGGTCCGTAGAGGGTCCATCTCCTCTGGGTTTCTTTCAGATCAGAAAAAGTCAGCAGAAAAACTACAAAACCAAGGAGAAAACAAAACAAGTCAGTCAGTGACTCAGTTAAATAAATAAATGAAATTATCCTATGTGACCAAAAAGCAACTTCTTTTTTAAAATCTTAAAATAGACCTTTTGTTTCATGTTAGCAATGATCAAAGTATGCTCTTAATGGGGCAAAAATGCATGGAGGGATTTTCAGTGTAACCCTACGCGTATTTCATCAGAGCTAACTTCTTTGTAACCTAAGCCTTGAATAAGAAACAACTTTAAATACTTGGGGCTTTTAAGTACACATAAACTTTTCCTGTTAATAACTAATTAAATTTTATCTGGTTAAAATTTTAAAAAATGGCAGTAGCAGCAGAACTACAAAAGACAAATTGTATTCTCAGTATTTTTTTTTGTTTCTTCCTTCAAGCAAGCAAATACCCAAGAATGTCCTAATAATTCAATATCTTGTGAAATATTAAACATCCATAGCCACATACCAAAGCAGAAAACATTCAGTTGCCAAAAACACATTCATAAGATGAACAAAATGGCAGGTTTTATTTCACCTTTTTGTTGGCTCACTGTACCACTTCAGAAGTTCAATATTTCCTTCTGGAAACAAGAAGCTGCACAACTCCTGAGCAGTGCCAAGTGGGTTCATGTCTTACAAAGGCACCAATGAACAAATGACACTTTTACAAATGTCTCCTGCTAATAAACATTATTAACCTTTAACTCTCCAAGTCCATTAAAACAAAGACAACAAATGATAATTGACTTTAGATGCACATTAAACAAGATGAAGGTATTGTAATCATAGACCTAATTCTGTGGCTTTATGGATTCCTTTAAGATCTGAAGAAGGTTGTCAATTTCTAAGACGCCACGTGGTTTCAGAAAAAACCAACAAACATAAGAATTTGGTGCAAAAGTGAGTTTTAAAGAAATCATATTTGAGGATGAAGATCTGAAAGATGTGTCAATGCATTGCTTCCTTGTATAAGTTGAAAATTACTCATGTCTTTTTAAACAAATTGATAGTTTAAATTTATATGCAGTTTATTATTATAAAAATATAATTATATATTTTATATACAGGCTATAATGGCATTTTCTTTTATCCTCCCCATCTACCTTTAACAATTCATTCATAGAATCCAAAAAGTATTCAATGTGCTTATATGTTCAGATAGAAAATAAGATTCCCTTCGAAGGTGAAAACTGCTGATTTCATGCACAGATTTATTTCTTTTTCTTACCAACAATACAAGAGTAGTCTCTACTCTCTTAATCTGTGGCTTTCTGTTCCACTTTCCACTTGAACATATAGTCCTGATAGTTCCAGGTGATATACCATCCTGATATTATCTGATCTGTCCCTGTCCAGCTTTATGAGATTAGTAAAGGTCAGATATTTTAGCACAAGTATATTATTCATTGTTTGCCATTCAAAATTTCTGAGGTGGTGGTGCTCATTTATCAAGATTTTCTATTCCTTGAATGCATTTAAAAAAGTTATGTTCTTAGTTGTTTGTTATACATATATAATCTTTAAATAACAGGAATTTCTATGTTTGTTCAAAGGTAGAAAAGAATTGTTCTAGTATCTAAAGTGATTTAATTCAAATTTGTTAATTTCAAATTTGTTAAATCCATTGAATAAATCCAATGAAACCTAAAATAAGCTGTAGCAAAACAAAAAGGCCAACTCTATATTTATTAACATGTAGTAAATCACCCATACAAAATATAGTGCTTAGAAAATTATTTTTAATTGCATAATATTTGAGTGAGATATAATTCTTCAAAACCACTATGTATTTGTAAAGTGACTTTATAGGTTTGATTTTAAATATGAGCTAGATGTTGCATATCAATAAATCAGAAGGTTTTTTTACTGAATTTAAATGAGTTTTTTTTAACTAAATCTCATTATTTCACCTTCACATAGAAGCATTCCTAGGTTGTGACTTATTAAAGCTTAGAAAAAATCAGGGAAAAACAGAAATCATTTGGTTAAACATCCTAACAAGCTTGGCTGAAAACAAACAGCAGCATTCAGCATAAGTTAAAATTGGCATGTAAATTATCACTGACAATGGTGCAGCAGTAACCTTTGAAAAATCTTGTAAAAAGAAACAGTAAAGAAAGGCTGCTTTATACTATGATTTTCTGTTTAATTATAAATGAATCTTGCCCACCAAGCTGTTTTTTTGGCAACTTGCATTTCTTCACGTGGGAGCCTGTGCTATAATCTCATGAAAGCCTCATGGGAATTAAGAGACAGCTGTGAGTAAACTGGATCAAGAGTCTCTGCTATATTTGTTTTACTTATTTAAAGACTTACATATGATATTATGAGCAGATCATTTTCCCATAGAAGGGGGAAAACATCAAAACTCCTTATCTCTATAAAAGATGAACTCTAACTTCCAGAAGAATCAAAAGGCTGTATGTTTGTCAGTTTTATTAATATCAAGGATTTTAATTATACAATAGAATTTTCCATGGAAAGAGATGCTCTAGGTTCTACCACACACTACTACAATTCTTTGCAAAGTCTTTGAAGAACAGTATGTATTTTGGGTCTTCTTTTCAAAGAGCCAGTTTAGTTTTACAATGCTTATAAATATCTCTAAAGATGGAACTATGCTTTGGTATGAAAGAGGAGTTGTGTAGAGAGATACATGTGGAAAATTAATGGAAGGAAAATCATAGAGAATGTGAGAAATCAAAATCATTACTGTTCATTCAGATCGTCTCTACTAGTATGAGTCCAGCAGGACTCTATATGCAATAATTTATCTACTTATAGGTTTTTCCAATGTAGCTTAAATATAGTACTACTGTTGTGTTTTTCATACATAGGATATTTTTACACTGTAATATTTTCATATTTGATCTTTAATGGTAGGTGGAAATAGAAAGGGATTTTCTTAATCAGGCAAATCGTTGATACATAATTGATTGGTTCTGCTATTGGTTTTATGTGTGGAACAATTGTATCAAATATCTAGCAGTAAAAAAATGAAACATGGATCTTACATGGGAAAGTACTAAAAGCATTATTTTTCTCCTGATTCAACATGGTAAAATTAAGCATAGCTTAATGTGGAAATAGGATTCTATTATCATTTGTTCTGAATTAAGAAACAAAACAAAGTACCCAACTCCCCTCTAGGGAGATGGTTCAGTAATACTGGTCACAGTATCTAGTAGAAAAGATCTTGTAGATGGAGATGGGAAATATATATTTGTCAAGATATTGACTCAAGTTCATCATCATTGGCCACTTGGTAGGGATTATGGATATGGAAAATCAAAATCTATAGTGCCTTGCAGTCCTCACTTCTGCTATGAAGCAATGCTGGACCACTCAGTTACAGAAAGTATAAAGGAGATAGTTTTGCTAGGTTAAATGAATAAAATACAGGATTGTGTTAACACAGAGCTAACCTACAATATCTTGATAGTTGAAGCCCTGAACAAAACTGTGCTTCTTCCAGGTTCATGTGTGGAAGCTGACAAGATTAGCAGCTGGATACTGCTTCAGCACTAGTGATAGGACAGCATTTTCTATTTCATTGAGGGTAGCAGCTATTTTAGGGCTGTTACAAGGCAAATTGCATGACACAAAAACAGTTCTGTCCTTCAGTGCCTCCCTACATTTTATTAGATCATTCAATAAGTATATTAGACGTATAAGATAGTATACAATATGTGAATGATGCCATAACTTTTGATAATTTAAAAATGAAATTAGACAGCATGTAGAGGACAGATTTTATCAGTCAGCACAATAGATAATGAAAAACAAGATTTAAAGATAGCAAAGTGGGTGTGACAGTGTTTTTCTCAAATCTTGTGGCTGCCTGCTATTTGAAACAGAATGCTGAACTCTATACATTTTCATTTATTTTTTTCTGTTCTTTTGATAGGAAGGTTAAATGCCACCACCATAAACAAAATTACAAGGCAAGAAAACTATGCATCTCTGAACTGATGCATGATTTCTTCAACACTACGTTCACCTTATCTGCACCAATAATATTATTTTGGAGTAAAATCCAAAAATCTTATTTTACCTAAGGGGTGTCAGAAACAACCAACAGCTGTTTCTGTTAGCTTTTATTGCTTACAGTTCCTGATTAGTATATCTGATTTTCTAATTCTGACACAGAAGTTGCTTGCCAGCATCTCTGTTTTTATGTTTGTATGGTAGCTCCCAAAACATCTGCTATATTGTTTTCTATTTATGTGTCAGCTCGACCTTGTTGTAAGTAGTGGCTGATAATAGGTTTGTTCCTGATAGTTTTTTCTTAGCTTAGAATTTCACAGTTCTAAAACCACAGGATTTTGTTTTCAATTACAGTAACCATTCAAACAAAATGTTTCAAATCAAATACTTTATGTACAGTAGGTACTCCCCTAATTCAAATTCTAGTAGAAACCATGTGAAAATGTGTCAAAGAAAAAAGAAATGCAATTAACAATTAGATTTTATAGAATTCTATAAAATAAGATACAGCAAAGGTTTATGCATTTTTCTCTGATCGGCTACCAAGAGGTCGTGAGATGATTACAATAAAAAAAAATCATTTCATTTATGGTGGAATTTCCCATTATCCAGGAATGAGGTTTACTGCTAATGATATAAGAAAGAATATGATAAGCCAAACTCATTGTTTAAACAGTATATTATTTTACAAAATCTTTCTTCAGAGGAAAATGAAGAAGTAGGAGGCTGATCTATATTGTATTCTTACCTCTGATGTTCCTGACTTAACGGACCATAAAGTGACTTCTTTAACATTTAAAGAAGTTGATTATTTTAATTTTTAAAATCAATTAGGTTTTGATTCTGACTTCTAACTCTAAGAAATAGCAAATGATGGCAATTCTTGTGCCTTGATTAAAGTGAACCAAAGCACTTTTCCCATTCACTTCATAGGAATAAATGCTAATTTTATACCACTGCAAAAAAGGAGTGACATATGTTGAATTCTTAGTTCTCTGTCATGTTCAAAAGCTATCTTTTCCAAAAATCAAATTAAGAAAGGTTGTTGGTGATTTAGATTTAAGCTTCTTGGATGAAGTGCATTGTATTACAAGTGCAAAGTGAACAACAATGGTTTTTATAATGATTTTTGTTCAAGAATGCAGTTTATATGGTCCTGTGATGCCTCTTTAGCTAGTGCAGAGCGTGTCTGACTGTTGAACTGAAATATATGAAGATTTATTTTATAAGAATTCTTGTATTGGGTGGTCCTCTGATTACTTCATTGTTTTTGCCTTCTCTAGAATGAAACCAAGAACACGCCTTCCATCTTATTTATTTGTACTCCTATGGATCCTTATTTCTTGCATCAAATACCCAATATTATCAGTTACCCTTGAAACTGTAAGGACCTGACAGTCTTCTTGCTTGACCACATACACAATTCCAGCTTCTCTTTCAATTTCTACAATACTTTCAATCAAAGCCGTAAACTGCACATCAGAATAAAAATAATACTGTGCAGGTTTCACAATGCTAAAGCTTTTGATAATAAACTTCTTCAGTCCTTCGTTGCCTTTGCACTGGAAGGAAATTAGCTGCCACCAGATTTCGAGATCTCTACATTACTTTGAAGGCCAAGGTCAGACTCTTGAAAGCCATAGTTTTATGAGATGTGTTCATCTGAGCTTGCAAAATAACCTAAAGACCTTTTTCACAAGGTTGACTGCAGTTCCCTGTGTGCACAAATATAAAAGTGATTTACAGAAGCTGCTGGAGAGTGGTCTCGATAATGATAATGATAAGGATGCATTTGGTCATATTTCTTCATGCAAGCTAAAGTTTTTTGTTGAAAACAAGCGGCCAACACAGACAAGGGTGACTTGGTGGCAAAGGCATACATTCACAACCTGCTAAGCAGACATGAAAAGGGTTATGGAAAGCATCATAAATTATAGAGACTTGCTGATGCCCTCAGAAAATAACAGTAGGTCAATAATTGAAAATGTAGCATTCTCAACCTGCTTTGTTCCCCTGTCTCCAGGCAAACAAGCTTATCTATGTGCTTGTTGTTTTTTTACATGGCTTGTCAAGTTCTTCTTTTTCTTTGCCTATTGTAACATTCACCTTCTTTTGTTACTAGTATGTATATAGCTACTGTATTCATGGAATAATATTTACATTCAACCTATTTCAGCTCAGAAAGCCATGTGCTTCTATTGTTTGTCTGATTAAAGAAAGGAAATTGCAGCTTCCAGGAAATCTTAGTGAATAGAGAAAGGAAAATAAGGAATGCTTCTGTTTTCCATAACATTCCTTCTTAGCAGACGTTTCTTGAGTCATCTAAAATAGAACCCTTTTCTCAGGAGGTCTAAACTCTCTCTCCACTTTCTTTCCTTTTCCATCTCCCTCCCCCTCCTCTCAAATGACATGCCATGCTTTTAGATTCCCTGAGAAATAAATAAATAAATAAATAAATAAATAAATAAATAAATAAATACATACATACATACATACATACATACATACATACATACATACCCAAATATGCAGAAAGTATTTTATCCCTCTGAATGGTAAGAAGTCCTATATCAGTTTGGTTTTCTAAACAAAAACAGATATGTCAAATCTTTCTTAAACACGTACCTCACTTTTATTTTTGCTGAGCAGCAAATCAAAATAAAATATTCTATAGCCCACGTACAACAACTTTATTAAGTATACTTTCTGAAAAAAAGTGAATGAGCCAAAGTAAATGTGTGCCTATTTTGTAATTAATCAGAGATTTTAATTTAGGTGTCAAACAGATACCCTAATCATTGTGGTGCACTGTGTATTCCATATCAGCGTTTGTCAATCTTTGTCAACAATTTTAAGATGTATGGACTTCAACTCCCAGAAATCCCAGTCAGCTCAATCTTGGCAACTCTATTATTGTATGTGTGGATTTCAATTCCAAGAATTCCTCAACCAGCATGGTTGTGAGTTTCAATGTGAGTTGAAACCCATACATTTTAAAGTTGCCAGAGTTGAGAAATCTGTTCCACATTGTACTCATTTCACAATACATTTGCAAACAGATTGAATTTGTACACAGTCTGATCAGAGGTCAGAAGAAAAGTTTAGATTTAACTTTTCTCCAATACAAAAGGGAGCCCCGAATATCCCTGTGCAATGTAACTCCCAAGTTACACAAACAAAACAAAAAGATTCCTCAGTCATTCATGATCCCACTATTACTAAGTTGTTTATTGCAGCCAATCTTGAAAAACTAAGTTCTGGGCAAATGCTCTGGCTGCTTTTACTGATGTAGCATGCACATTATCTTACCCTGGTCTCAAATCCCAGCATGGCACATAGATATCTGTCATAAATATCCTAATAGGTGTTTGTTTATTGACATGTCAAGGATCATTGTGTCCAATCACCTTCAGTTAACCTTTTTTTATAGGAAATTATTTTTTTAGAACATTATGTTATGTTGTCATTCTCCAGCTCCTATACAGGTTGCTTATCAGCTGTGTATTTATGCAGGTTTGGCATGGATGTGTATATGTAGGCCTTGTAATTCAAGACAATGGTGGATGTAATCTGTCAATTTATGCCAGCCTAGCCTTGTGATATGATACAAATGCAGTCATCCAGTGCTACCATATTAGGTAGAAATGCTGGTAATTATAATGTTAAAAATGGCAATCATTAGATTATATCCAAATAAAAGTATTGGCCCCAAATTATTTTCTGCACAGTTTTGTGTCTAATTGTTTAACAACTTTTTCTTGGTAATTTTTTTAAATAAACATTTTAAAATAAATTAGACATCGTTATCTATCCTTGCTCACAGATTGTGGAAATGCATACATTAAGATTCTAATTAATTTGAAAGAGAAAATTTAACATTTCTATTTTCTGAAAACTATACCCACTTATTTAAAGAACTGAGTTTTCCTATGTTCTTTTTCAGAATGTTTTTTTTTTAAAATTAGTTTAGAGATAACTTTTTGGACTTTTATCCATTTCCTTTTAAATACAATGAACAAGACTTTCTGGAATAGCAGTCACTTTTTCTACATATGTTACTTCCTGTGTTAAGCAGAGCATTTCCCAAAGAACTTGATGTGGGGGTGGGTGGGAAGAACAACAGCCAATGACTGTTTATTGAATGTCTCACCAGAAACTGACAGTTTAAGAGCCTTAAGAACTGAATCAATTTCACAGCTGAAAGTGAAAAGGAATCTTGCACTTGAAACTACTGATTGCTCATTCCTCTGTAAGCTGTAGCAGTAATTCTAGAGCAGTGTAACCTAATACTTGTAAGTTAGAAACTCACATAAAATTTTGACTTTTTGCTGTGCAAAATGCTCTGGAGTTAAGGGGCCAAGGAAAATGGTTTCATTAGTAGTATAAAGAAAACATTTGTTACGGTTATCAGGCTTGTGGGAGAATTGGGATTTGGTATGCCTTTGAAATGGGACCCAAAGCAAAACATGAGCATTCTGCAATGGATAAAGGCTTCAGAGTCTGAACTCAGACTTATTTCTAAGTATAATGAAACTTTTATCCCACATTGATTGTTCTCTGTGTGTTCTGATGCAATCTACAAATCTCATTTTTGCAATCTGTATCTGTTGCCCAGGTGACAATAGTGTCTTTATTTGGAACAATTTTACACAAACTAGGATTCACCTAGCTTGTTCAAGAGAGAAAGTTGTTACTGTTTTACTATATCACAGTCTAGGTTTTCATGGTTTAATTAATTATGGACTGCTCATGCCTCCAAATAGATTGAAATGATAAATGATGCAAGCTCAGCAATTTAGCAGTGTCCATCCTTCTGCCTAGTTCCACCTGTTTTTAATTCCATATATCCTTGCAACCTTTAGCTAACTTGGTTTTTCCCACCTATGTCTGACTGATGCCCTTTAAATGATGCTCATGTTAATCATCCTTCATCATCACAAAAGTTGCCATATGACAAAGTCATCAATGAGAAGCTGATGCATAAATTTCCAATGGGCAAGGAAATAACAAAATTTTTATTAAGGTAATTCATCATCTTTAAGTCCTGCACTCATATGTAACTGGATGGAATCTATCATTCTATTTCCTCTTCCTTGACAAATTCCGCAGTCTTTTAAATTTAAATTGTTAGAAATGTGCAAAGCTTCAAGTCAATTGGATCTCTCTCTGAATGAAAAATCCAAGTCAAATTATTAGATTGATGTAAGAAATCAACTTGAATGCCTTTGAAAGAATTTTACAATTCAATGACATTCGAAGGTGCAAACATTCTTTTTGTTAATCAAATTGAATCTGATTTCAATCAATTTGACTTGATGATTCAAATCCAAATTGATCTGATTTATGATAATCATGAAGTCAGGTTCAATAGATTATTCTGAAGTAATCAGAATTTATTAAGCAACCATTTCATAACAACACAAGATTATGTATTACTACTGTATTCAATTTTAGCTGAGGGAACAAGTACTGTATTTGCTTCTAAATTTGTTGCAACAATAATAGGGATATAAGTCAAGTCTTGTGTCTATGCATGTCTATGTAAAATACTGATGTTTATATCCCAAAAATTGCTTTTATGATTAGTTATCAGTCTTTAAAACTATCAGGAAATGCTTTGAGCGCTAGTAGTAGTCCCTTAGAAACTACACCTAAATAACACAGAATCTCAGCAGCTTGAATCAAAGAGATTAGTTGGATCTTCCCAGTCTGGAAATAAAAAGTAGTTGTTCCTTGGGGAACATGTGGAGTAATTCCTCCATATATTTTCACTTTTGAAATCCTGGGAATGACAGAGAAGTGAAGAATTAGAAGCTAATTAGGGATTAGAAACAGGATGTGTGAGACAATACTGGAGGGAAGAAACTGAAACTTCTGTCACATAAGCCGAGCTGTGGATAAAATTGATGTTCAACAAAGGTGTGGTTGGTTGTAAAGTACAGAAATGATTGCATAATCTCTTATTATAGTTACACTGTAATCAGATGAGGTATACCAAAAATGAAATAAACTAAATTATCAGATTTTCTGTATGACATTTGAAATGATTGGCAGTAGACTCCAGGCAGACTATATGCTGTTATCATGTTCTGTCAATCAAGAACCGCCTTTTTGTTATAAAGGATACATTTCATTAAGATAAAGTTAAGAAAGCAGTGTTTATGTTTTGATTGTCTTTATTTGGATTCTAGATCCCCTGTGGATAAGGCTGAGCTTAGTTTTTATTGTTTATAAGAGTATATGTGTTTTTTCAAATCATGTCCAATCAATTTAATTTACCACAGGTGGACTCCAATCAAGGTGTAGAAACATGTCAGCAATGATCAAGAGAACTGGGAGGCACCAGAGCTAAATTTCAAGTGGTGTTGCAAAGGGTCTGAATACTTATACCAATGTATTATTTCAAGTTTTTTCTTTTTAATAAATTTATAGACCTTTCTAAAATTCTGTCTAAAATTTTGTCATTATGGGATACTGAGTGTAGATTAATGACAGAAAAAAAGTGAATTTCAACAACTATATTGGCAAAAGTGAAGGGGGTCTGAATACTTTCTGAATGGATTGTATGTGCAATAGCTTCATATTGGAGGGTTGGATTGAGGGTTTTACCTTTTGTCCTCTGCAGAATCATAACTATCTGTCACAGAAGATATCTGATTACAAAGGTACAGGCTTATTTTCTACATCTACCAAAACAACACATCTCCACTGGAGTTTAAGCATGAACAATTTTTGCTTTGTTCAATTTTATACATGACTCATTTTCATTACTGCCACCATTTATGCACTAAATTATTATGGTAGCTTGATGTTGAAATGTCATTAAATACTGATAATAATATTCTACTCAGAATAGAATTGTGTTAGATAATATGGCTACATAAACATTTTCCATGATGATTTATCTCACAGGAACTTTCATTACTATTTTTTTTCTCAGGGAAAAACTATCTTCTATATTTATTAAGTTATAGAGAGTCGTTTCTATATATTCTAATATCAATGGGAATCATGGCCAATTTTCCCCAGAATTGCCATATTACTTTTTATCAATGGTATCTTCAGCAAAACACAACCACGACAAATGCATGGGCATCAAGTAAAAGCAGCCATTATCTATTTATGTCCTGACATCCATGCAAATACATAAACTGTAGCATTTGCTTGATGATGTCATAATGTAGGTATTATAATTTATTCTCTTGCTCCCTATGGAGAAATCCAAACTTTTAACCCTCTTGACCTGTCTACCCAGATCCTTATGTCTTATTTTATTCTTATTTCATTGAAACAGGAACAGCAAGAATTATAACCATATGGAATGTTTAAGCAGTGACTAATAGAATTTCAATGAGGGGGAAAAAAGAAAGTGGAGGGATAGAGGAAGGAAAACATTTTTTCAATTCATTTGAAAATCCAATCAGAGAAAATATTTCCTTTTGCTTATCCTATCCACTTTGTATTTTAACTAATATTATATGCTGGTAAATGTGACTTTATTACTACTGGTAGCAAAAGATAAAAATATGTACATAGTACTGAATGAACAATGAGTTCATATAGCTGAACATGTTTAAACTGAAAAGACAAAAAAAAATCCTTTGCTAAAAATACCAAAATGTCTCATCCAAATTTAATATAGTAAAACCTATTGAGAGAACCATTTTTGTCCCCTGCTTTGGAAATTTCCTCCTTGATCATAATTTAATTATTTGAATTACAGTTTGCTTAGGAAGTCACATAATATGAATATTGCTCTTACCTTACACATTCCCTGATGACAATGAAGAGGGTTTGAAGCAACTGTATGAAGAAATGACTAATATTGTAAGTTAATATTGCTTAAATATTCCCTAAAATCTTGATCAAAATCATCGCGTGACGTATCGGAACTTTTTCCCCATTGCCGGCATTATCCATCCATTATGTTTAGATATCACTTCTTAATTTTAACAAGTCAGTGTACTACTGACACTGTCAGTTTTGTAACAAAAACTATAACATCTAAGTTTGCTTCATTTGTCATTACAGTCATCCAAAATGTTCTCTTATGAAAAACTAATAATTTATTTAGATTTAGTAAGTATCAATGATCCAAAACATAAAATAGGTCTAGATTTAAAAAATGAATAACAAGACAAGCTGAAACCTCATTTGAAACAAGCAGATCACACTAGAAACTTTCATCTGTTATTGAGATAAAGTATCACATGGAGGAATGGGCCACACATTCCTGATCTGAGAGAGTGGTACAATTAGAGAAAGTATTTAGTGGATGCAGCTAAACATATCCTATTCAGTTTCTCCTCTTATGCTGTCTTCTTTGTTATAATCAAAATATTGATTTAAGATTTATACCACAAAACATTAAAAAGATAGTAAGAAAACCCTGAAAACTAGATGGATATGCAAAAAAAGATTTATACATTCCTTTCCTTATGGCCGTCAATGAAAAATGTGAATCCTAATATTCTTGGCACTGCCAAGAAGAAATCAATCTTTTAAAGGATAATCAGTCCAATTTATGTTTCAAGTGCAAAATGCCCTGAACCAACACAGTGGGATGCCTTTCATCATTTCATCTGCAAGCAACTAATTAGTGGAAGGAGTGAAAAGTCTTTGGATTCTATTTAATCCACCTTATTTTGATGGTAAGAAGACTCCATATCATTAAATGCCAAAGCACATTAGTGGTAGCACCATGGCCATTCGATTCAATTGGATTGAATATTGCCCGAGGGTCAGCTAAAACAGCAGGGCTTTGTTGCTAACTTCAGAAGAGGATGGCACAACAAAGGTTTATGATCAACTTCAAGGAGCACATAAAGCTGCCTTCTAAGCAACTTCCTATTGGCTGTTTGGCAATGATTACTATAACACGTTGTTACCAACTCACAGTGCTTTTAACTGAACCCTTATTACATCTGAAGTCATGTTTTAAATTGCTTAATTCATGATTCCTCAACCCTTCTGCAGTTGAAATGTGTGCATTTGAATTCCTTTGGTATGTTAATCTTACTCCATTTTCTGCAGGAACAAAGTGCTTAACTAAATCACTATTGGTGCATTGATGGTCTGCAATATTTGTGTTTATTTATAAATATGTAAGTTCATTACACTATCGAATTGTGTACTCTGCCTTTCCTATTCTCCTTTAAACAGCAATCTGTTGTCACACAAAGAAATATGTATCATTCTTAGTAATGGCAGGAAAGAGATATTTCCTTTTCAAGACATTTACAAAACAATATTACTATGCATTTCAGATATAACTTTTATTTGTAAGGCCAAGCACTGTATATATATTTTGCCAAAGTAATCTTTAGACATTTGTATTATATATAAGATAATGACTAGTCACTCAAATATTAAAATTTCAATGTGATAGTAGGATCCTTCTTTCAGTGTAATTTTACTCAACATCTTTTGCATTTTTTTATTTTATTAGCTGAAGTTGTTTCATACCTGACTTCTATAAATCACTTTGATAGCAGTCCTAAAAATATCTGTACATTCCTAGAAAGTTTACATACAAATTGTTAAGAGTGGTGATATGGAGTATTTTTTTAATTTCCAAATGTGCATCATAGTCCTATGGCATAGCCCCCCAACTATGCTGAGCTCATAATTAAGTCTTCTTTGTTATGGTTTTTCTTATGATTTTTAAAAAATAAATTTTCATTTAATAGATGTATATATGGACATTATCATTCAAAAGACTGAATTGTCTGTACTTTTCTACTCTCTCTTTCTGCTGGGATGGTCCCAATGAGCTTTTTCATCGTCATTTTGCAAATCTTTGGCTTTCCTTCTATCCAAGAGTTATTCATGCCAGGTTCCAAAAGTTATGCACTGTCCTTCCACCCAGTCAAGTTGATTTGATTACAAAGAACTGGTATTGGGTTTACAGTAGGCAGGAAGTTGATTGCAGGGAAAGAACATTTAACCACTTGCAAAGCCTTTCTAAAAGGTCTTTCTTTCCAAAGGTGATTTGGGAAGGCACAAATTCTCTCCTTGCTCAGATGCAGAGGGAATGATCTTTTGAAGGGAGCACCAGAATTTTGTGGCTTGGCCAGTTTCAGATCAAGATACAAGCCACACTTTGTAGACACGTGTCCACTTTTACAAATGCAACAATGTGCAGCATATTTCAAAATGTTAATGATACACTCTGATCGCTCAAAAGTTTGCTTTTCTGCAACAGCTAGAACTGGTTAATACTGGATAATATAGAGTGTCACTTGGTATTCCACAATGAACCTTGTAAACTGGAAATATAATCTGATAATATATTAAGAAAAAACAGAATTGAAATGCAATGAAATTATTTGAGCAATGAAGTCTCATTTTAGTAGCCCAAGATACGTATGTAACTTGCTTATCTTCAAAACCTTCTCACGTGGCTAACAATTAACTGAAAGACTTTATATTCCTGTTGTTTCATATTTGTCTGAATCAGAAAATTAATGCTAGCATTGTTTTGCTAGGCACTTAAACCTTACTTTAAAACTCGGTAATAGCAGTTTTCCCCAATTTTAGATGAATTTCAAAACAATAGTTTGAATTCACTCTATTTTTAAGCATAAAATATGCAATCAGGGAAATATGAGAGACAGAAATAAGCAAATATCAGTACAGTATTGCAAGCAAAAGAAACATATCTTAAATGACAACAACAACAAACTCTGCTCTTTCTGTAAGAACGTTTCATATCATGGATGGGCAGTTTCAAGTGTGACTTCTTTGAGAAATATATCAGGGAAAGCAGTTATTAATTCTGGTCTGGTAATAACTTTCTATAAAATCCAGACAAAGTAAATTCATCCATCTGTAAAAGTTGACAGTAGACTGACTAATTTAATCTTGAGATAGATGACTTGTACTTTTGCTATAGCTGAAGGATTCTGAGTATATTCAATACAATATTTTCATAAAGCAATTCAAATGGTGTCATTTTAAAATCATACAAAAAACCCACAGTTATTTTTACTGAAAAGTAGTTCAGAAATAATATAGGGCAAGAGGGTGTACCAGAAACCTTCACTAGCCAAGTCAGCCAATATAAGAAAATGTCCATTTTCTTATTATCCATTATATCAGTGGTTCTCAACCTGTGGGTCGGGACCCCATTTGGGGTCGATCGACTATTTCACGGGGGTCGCCAAGCAAGGCTGTCTGCCATTTTTTTGTCCGCCAATTTTTTTGTCCGCCATTTTTTCCCCCTTTTCCAGCGGGTGCTTTACCTCCCTTGGGCTGGGCCAGCTGGTGGTCGGCCTGCTCCATCTCTGCCGCTTGCCAGCTACGCCTCGGCCGGCGCAGGGGGCAGAACCACGCATGCGCGGCACTCCCGGGCAGGGAAAGTCCTCGACTTACGACCGGTTGGGTAGTCCTCGACTTACGACCGGTTTAGTTCTCGACTTATGACCGGTTGGGGTCACGGCATTAAAAAGGTTGAGAACCACTGCATTATATAAACCTGAGGACTCGAATAAACAATTGTGCCAGTGACAATACCCATGCAGAAATTTTGAATATATATATATATGTATATATATATTGTTAATTAAACTGAATATATGATCCCTGGGTGCATCCATGCCAAACAAATAAAATAAAACGAACACCAGGGTAAAATAATCAAACTCTAGGAGTTTAATGTTACAGTACCAAACGCCAAGCTTTCGTCAGCATTCTGCTGACATCATCAGGGCTTAAACGGTCAGTCTATGGGAGAGTTTTATAGTTCGAACTTGGTCTGC
>NW_015386126.1:969170-970699 GCF_001527695.2 Protobothrops mucrosquamatus
ACCTTCCTTTCTGGACCCCCACTGGGTTTGGTTACCCCACTGCCGCTCCCACGGGTCTTCCTCTCCCTTCCTACGGTCATATCCCCCACGCCTCTTTTGCCCCCTCGCATTTTATCTCTATCACTCCCCCCTCCTCCGGGCCAGTTGGATTCATCCTTCCTCCCCCCTTCTTCCTTCCTTCCATTCTTTTCCATGCCAATCTCTTCCTCCTTGCCAGCCTGCCTGTTTCTTTCCTGTTGCGGGTGTATTGGGGTTATTGGGCGGGGTGCCCGAGTCACTTCCATTAGCCCGGGGTGGCTCCATAGCTTGTGCCCTTCTTTTCTCGCCCGTAGGCGGGTAACCACCCCCCTGGGGCTCTCTTCCTTTTCCTTTCCATCAATCCTCACACCTCCTCTCCTTTCTCTTTTCGGGCTATTTGCATCCCCTGTGTTTTTCTTTTTCTTTTTCTTCCCATTATCCTCCTGGCTAGCTCTCCTTTCTTCCTTGCACCCGTAGCTGCTTGTTCCGTATTGCTGGTATACTGGGGTTCTCAGGTGAGATGGCCGGGTCACACCCGTTGGCGCGGGGTGACTCACTAACCTACCCTCCTCCTCCCTCACCCATAAGCAAGTGGTTGTCTCTCTGGAATCTTCTTCCTCTCTTTCAGTCTTCGTATCTCTCCACCTCATTCCTTTCTCACTGCTTATGTCTCTTACACCCTCCCTCCTCCTCCCGTTGCACTCCTTGTTGGTTCCCCTCTCTTCCTTACACTCATGCCTGTTTATTCTATGCTGTGAGTGTGCCAGGGCTGCTGGTCGGGGTGGTGGGGCCGTCCCCGCCCGCACCCCAGGAGAATATAAGACAATTAAAAGTTTAGTAAAAACCTTAAAAACTTTTAAAAGCATACAATCATAGGGGCCAAGCTTTCGTTGGATCCTTCCGACATCCTCAGGGCACAAAGTTAATCAATGGGAAAAGCATTTATAAATAAGCCGACGCCTGCATCCGGGCCCTAGATCTTGTGACAGGGCCGTGATAACCAATCATTGTAACATCCTCATCAAGACAATTGGATGCCTCTATATAACCCTTTCCCTCACCCCCCCTCTCCAATCCTATGTAATCCTAATGACAGGCGATGGAGAAAGGCGAGCTTACAATAATTGTCAGTGATACGGCAAGTCAGTTTTTCCCATTTCCTGGCTGTGAGCATAGCTGCTCTCCCATAATGGTTGCAAATAACATTGAAGACAAACGAATGACTCCTGGAATATCCATGGTACAAAATAAAAATGCGAAAAACAGGAGAATATAAGACAATTAAAAGTTTAGTAAAAACCGTAAAAACTTTTAAAAGCATACAATCATAGGGGCCAAGCTTTCGTCGGATCCTTCCGACATCCTCAGGGGACAAAGTTAATCAATGGGAAAAGCAACTTCTCTTTCCCATATTTGGGCCGACAGGGTGGTCTAAAAAAAAAAAAAAAGCATTCCTCCTCTTTCCCTGTCTCTTGTAGCTAACAAAGTGAGAAAGAGTCTGTGGCCTAGTG
>NW_015386126.1:971494-991176 GCF_001527695.2 Protobothrops mucrosquamatus
TCTATCCGCCTCCGTTCTGTCATCTCCGTGTAATCCAGTCTCGGGCCGGTCGTCCCAATCATTCCTCACTTTGATGTCTCCAACTCCCATTGTGGTCATCTGGGGATTCTCCTCATCCTCCAACACCATCTCCTCTATGTTCGTCTTCCCCCTCGAGCCCTCCCAAATACTGGGGAGCAGTTGGGGGGGTGGTAACAGCATTACATTAAACTCCTAGAGTTTGATTATTTTACCCTGGTGTTCGTTTTATTTTATTTGTTTGGCATGTATGTATGTATATACACACACACACACACACACACACACACATATAGTAAAAACAAATAAATACGAACACCAGGATAATATCAAACTAGGATTTAATAAAAATGCTGAGCTTTCGCCGGCCAGCACTGCCGGCATCATCAGAGCATAAAAACAAGTCAATGGGAGTTCCCTTTTATAACACCGGCCGATTTTGCGCACGGCTCCTGGATCTAGTCATCGGTCCATCTGATGTCTCTAATTGTTTCATTCTTAAAAGGCACGTACTCGCTGTTCCCTTGGTGGTTTTTAAAGCTGCAGTTCCCTTATCCACTTTCTTTTCTCCAATCCCCTCCCTTATGCACCCCCCCGCTGTCCATCATTGCACCACCAATTTCTAGGGCTCCTCTCCTTCCTTTTGCCCATCGCTTTCTTCGTGTGCATCCCATCATCCAGATTCGTTGTTCCTTCCTCCCCTCTTTTTCGATCATTTCCCTCACCTACCCATGGCTATCTGCTGTAATCTCAATGATTTTTAGGGTCGCTATCCCCCCTCCCCCCAATCTTTATATTACAAGGATGATACTCATGGCATTCGTGTGATGATCAGATGTCTGTTGTTTTTTGTTCCTATGGACAATCATCATGAATCCACGGACACTCATGCAGACATCTATACCACTGACTCTATTTCTCCATTCTAATTAAAACTGCTCCTGCAATATAAAGCTCCCCTTTCTATTTTTCTTCTCTTAGGAGAATATAGTATATAATCTTAGAATGCTCTTCAGAATGAGAATCACAAAAAGATCATACCAAGAGGAACAGGCTGCAATTATTTCAAATTTTCATCCAACAATTTTTGGAATTATTTCTAAAATTTCAATCAACAATTTTTGAAATGGATCACTTGGGTAGGAACAAGCTTTTTATAAAATCCTTTTTAAACTCAGAAGAAGCTCTCACCATCATATTATATAACTTTCAAGGCATTCCAGGACGATAGCCCAGAAGGAAGTGGCATCTCTGCCCAGCTTTTTCTTGCAATTCTCCCTGGAATGCCTCTGAAGTAACAGATCACATTATATTGCATTTTATCATATTCTTCATACAGTATTGAAGAGATGTAAAAAATAATAATAGTTGTAGAGATAATTTACATAGAAATATTTTAAAAGTAAGAAGGCAGTGGGAGAAAGTTGGCTGATCATACAAATCAGTAATCAGTCCTCTAAAAAAGTGAATGAAAATGGCTCTTCTGCATTGCATGAAGCATTACATCACATTTCCACATGGAATAAGCATATATGATAAACCATTCTGGGGGCTAAATATTTCTGAGAGGAAAATTTCCCTCACATTTCAACCTCTCATCATCTTTCTCAAGTCAGTTCACAAAGATTTTCTGGGCCAAACAAGAGGACGTCTCTGATACAGGCTAAAAATGCCGACAAGCTGAAAAGCATTTTGAAGGGCTGTAAACTAGCAATTTGTACTACATGCAGGAAGCAGAAGGTAAAATGGTAATTTCGTCCCTATTTAACATTTTGCATACAAGAAGAAGCCCAGAATTCAGTGTGACAATGGCATCCCGTGGTGTTTGCAAACATATGGCAAAGGAAGATTTAGGGGTGAAAATACCTTTAGGGATCTCAGGAGGGCTTTCTTTGACCAAGCCTTTTTGCATAAGCGGACAGTGGCAATTATTGGCTAAAATAAATTAAATTCATAAGTCAGTGACATTGGTCCTCTTAAGATCTTAGAGGAAGAAACTCTCTCTTTCTTTGTAAAGGAACTTTCAACTTCCCCACATAATTCAGTATTTCATTGAAAAGAAAGAGAAATGTAAACTTTTTTTTTAAACCACAGGCTCATTCTGATTTCCTTTCCCCATATCTTACTCCCCCTTGCTTTAGGATGCAAACTGGAGAGAACAGAAATTACAAAATTGCAGATAGGGTGCTCTTCAAAGGAAAAGGAAAGAAATTGGCCAAGATAAAGAGGCCAGTAGATTAATTGGGGGCTGTAACTTCTGCACACACTAATCTTCCAAAGAGTGGGAGGAAAGAATGTGAGTCAATGGCAGCTGAACAATGATTTCTCTCATCCAGGCATTTAGCCTCTGAGCAAATTGAAAAGGGCCCCACACTTTTAAAACCACCAAGAAATAGCCATCTTTCTTGATTGATATCAGCATTTGTTTTATGAGGCATCTTCATCAAAAGATATTGCACAAATCTTTATGCCCAAAAGAAGAATCTGATGTCATACCACTATTTCATTAATAACACTTCTCCAGATAGTTTATTGGATTGCAGCTCAAAGGTTGTGTTCCTGGGGATTACGGGACTCCAAGTGTAATGCTTTTGGAAGGAATGGGTTCTGTGTTGTATGGATAACACCGAAAATCAGAATATAATGCTGTAAGTCTATATATTAGTGTAAAACTAATCTAAAAAGTTGTATTAAGTTCATACTATGCAACACTAAGACAATCTAACTATTTGTGAAAGTTGTATGATCTTTAGAACTCTTCATTTGAAAAAAACAATGGCAGGGGATGGAGAGGAAAAGGAATAACAATGCATGAGGTGGGGAAATCCTGACTTGATATTGAATATAATTGTGCCAAACCTCAAAGGAGTGCTTCTCTTTGATTGAAGTTTTGCAAAGTAGGTACCTTGTACCTATGGTAAGCTCATTATAACTGCATCCTGTCAAAGTAAGCCCTTTGATGGTCTTTTGCACATATATGTCAGTGATCCAAGTATACATCTGCAGGCACTTCCAGTTCCTGCCCTGATAAAATAGTTCAGGTGAAGCACATCCATCTTTGGGAAAGGAAGTGCAGCTTGAAGCAGATCATTCTAGTGATAGCAGCTGAAGTGAATGCACAAAGCAAAGAGGTACTATAATGGGAGTGTGTATAGTAAGAGGTCTATGTAATTTTCAACTCAAAGCCTACTGGAGAAGAGACTACAGACATTCAGAGTAGATCTTATCTGGCATTATGATACATTCCACTAAAAAGGTGAACGTATAGGAGAAGCACATAAATGTATTGTTTAATCAGAGTTCTGGGTTATTCATATAATCTTCAGTTTGCTTTTGTTGGGGCTTTCTTCACTGAATGTTTCATGTGCAATCCATTTTCTCTTTAGTCTACCAGGAAGGCAGTGCCCTACCACATCTTAATCTGCTTTGTGTTTCATTCTTAACATCTCAGTTTAGTGATATTTTTCTGAACTGAGCATGCAGGGAGGTGCCCAGGATATGATTTAGCCACCACTTTAGGACAATATAATATTTATTTGGATACTACTTTCAGTAGTACCTATGTTCCATATCCATATGGCAGGATTGATGCCTGGAAGGTTTGCATAATGGTTTTCACTGAGATGTTTTGTTTCCTCTGTGGATACTAGTTTAACAATTGAAAGACTGCCATGGGAGGTTATTTTTGCTCTTGACACTTTTTTCTGTTCTTTTATTAATGACCTAAGATATTTGCATTTGTTAACCTAATTATAATCCTATTATGGGTATATAGATTCAACTGAGATAGATGGCAGACTCTAATCAGAATCTTTGCCAGAATCTTTAGATGATTGACCTGAATTCTTAGGTCTTGTGAATTTGCACTGTTTTTGATATCATACAAGCTATCAGTGCCTTAGTGTCACTATCTGCAAATATGGCCCTGTCATCAGCAAACTGAGATTTAGTGGGTTTCATCATACTTTATTCATTCCTCATCATGGCATCAACTGTGACATTTCTTTAGAAAATGTCTTTGATTTTCAAAGCTTTTCACAAAATTGGTCAGAATATACTGTTGATGGCTGCTGAAAGGTCAGTGAATATAATGGCTGTTATTTTGCCTCACTGAATTCGTTGTACAGTTTTGTTTTGTTTTTTTGATGATGATGAAAATTAGTCTTAGTTTGTATGGAAACTGGGCTGCTGTCCTTTAGTTGTCTGCTGCCACTGTTTTTGAAAGTATAGTTCGATGATTCTTCCCAATAATTAATGATAGCTTTTGTGGCTCTCCCTTTTTTCAAAATTGGAATTATGATATCTCAATTCCATGCAATGGGAACTTTTCTGAATTGTAACATTAATTCAGATGGTCTCTACCAATTTTGAGTGTCTCAGTTGCGATTCCATTCATTTCAGTTATTTTATGATTTTCATAGTTTTACTGCCACTTTTACTTCATTTATCCAAGTCCTGATTTTCTTATGCTTGGGTATGTGGTAGATCAGCTGCTGCCCCCTGAAGCTCTTTGTGGCTATATAGTTGTTGGTAAAAAGAAAAAAAATGTCTCTTCTTTAAAGCCACTCATTTAAAATTCCCATTAGCCTTGTAAATAATATTGATGGTTAATTCAGACTGAAAATGGTAAACTGCATATTGTACTTATGTTCTGTGCCACCTCTTCCAATGCTAGGGTCATTATCTTCCCTTGTGACTCATATTTTGCTTTTTGCTAATGGTGAATTTCAGGGTCAGTTGCCTATTTATGCCTTATCAATAGGTTTGACTTATTTCTGTTAGTCTATCAGAAAAAAACACATGAGATCCATACTAGTGTTCATTATCATATGGTTGGGTATATGCATTTGGCACATTCATAGAGAGCTTCTTTTTTTCCCCATGCCCATATCATCAAGCAGTGGTAGGATGGTGAACCTATTTGTTAATGCTATTTTTCTAGGAGATGTGATGAGTACCAAAAATGATGAGTATCAAACAATTTTTTCCCATAAGGAATAATGTAAATAAATTTAATGCATTCCCATATTTTAAGGCAATATGTAAAAAGATAGGGTTATATATTATTACTTTACATGAGATATAAACCTAAAAATTAATAAATACTTAGATCAAATCAAATAAAAATTTCACTTTACCCATACTAATGAGAAAAACACAAAATGACCAAAGAAGCTAAGATAAGACTGCAAGGGGATGTACCCAGGGCAAGAGCTACCATGTTTTGGCTTTAAAGGCTAGCAGGTCATGAGGCAACTGACACTGACTAGTTCTAGCTTGCACATTGAGTACCAAACAAACAACAAGTACTGGGACAAAATTTTCTCGTTAAAATGCGTTTAGTACCAAATTCGATGAGTTTCAAAGCAGTTGAGTACCGAGGTACAACTGTATTTGTTTACATCCTGATCAACCATTTTGGACCAGTTCCTCTATGGAGACGGAAATTATCCTTTATTTTACATTGGAGATTAAATTTAATTTTTGCACAGACTAAGTCATGAATAGAGTTACAATCAGCATTTTGCATTTCCTGTTAATAGACTTTTGGCTGCTGCAAATGATAAAGTCTGACACTATTTCCATTTTGTTAAGCCAGTCAACTTTTCCAAGGGTTTCTTTCTCTCCTGGTCTACCTGCTACCACATGGACACTGAAGTCCCCAGCTATATAACTAAATACCCCTTCGGATTTGCTGTCAAAAGCATTTGGAATTTCAATGTATGATCTTCTTTGACACATCTGGGCTAATTTTGATGGGAGGATAGATAGAGAATTGTTCTGGAATTGCCAGAATGTTTGGGCAGTTTGAGATGTTTTGGAATTTCAGCACACTTGTGGTTGTGCAACGTGTGATGTCAATGTCCCCAGAGTAAAGAGTGTTTTTCTTCATTGTTCTCTGATACTTGAGAGTTTTTTCTCTTTAATTCAGATGGTCTTTTCAAATATCATTGCTATTGAAATTCTATAATGTATTAATTTTTGTACAACAACTTTCTTTTGGTTGATACCAAAGATCACTAAACAACAAAAAGAAATTGGTTCTAGGTTTTGTAGAACATTTAATAATTCATTGAATTATTAATTGAGTTATTTTGAATTATTTTAATATACTTCCTTTGAATTAAAAATATTAATAATAAAAAAGTAAAGATGCTTTCATTTCTCAGAATGTGTATATAAATTCCAAGTACTCTGAAATGTCTAAATGTTATAGAAGTGGTGATAATGTATATGATTTCTTAAGAAAAAGAAATGGACTTTATGAAGGAGTAAAGAAGAGGAAAATTTAGAACTTCTTCTTTGAATAACTAGGCTATGACATTACAGAGATATTACTATCTAAGTGAACAATATTAGTGCTGCTGAAAAATGCTTATCAAAATATCCTTTAGTATCCCCTGGATTATTAGGTAGGGATCTGGGTCTAATATTGGCACTTGTATAATACCAACATTCATTATAAAAACTGTGTAAAAGCATATTTCCCATATTTCAGCAGACATCTTCAGAATCTGCAGCAACATGGACACATAATGGATGTGTCATAATCTTATTACAATGTTAGAAAAACATTATATTGAATATGCATATAATATACAATTGCTATAAACACTTCTTTCTCATGTATTGGAAAAAGTCTCTAAAGTTAGTACTGTGTTTCCTTGAAAATAAGACCTATCGCAAAAATAAGCCCTAGCTTGATATTTACGCATGCACCTAATATAAGCCTTACCTCCAAAACAAGCCCTAGTTAAGACCCTGCCCACTCTGTCCCACTGTCTGGTTGCACAAGGTGGTGTGAGGTGCATGTGTAAAAATCAAACTAGGTGGGAGTGGGGGGTGGAACTGCTCCACACGTCCTGCACCCATTTACTTCAGGACTGCCACAGTCAGGCCTTCTATGCCCCAACACTTGCCTCACCTCGCGGTGGCAGCATCAACAACCTTGTCCAGCAGGAGTCTGTGTGGCCGCTGCCAGCCCACTTCTGTGGCCGCTCGCCACCGCTCATGCACATCACCCCCAGCCTAGCTTCACCGGCAAAGCGGCGGCAAGCAGCTGCAGAAGAAATGGGCCAACAGCGACTATACTGGCTCCTGCTGGACTGGGGTGTTGGTGCTGCCGCCGCGAGTCAAGACAGTGGAAAAAAAAGACATCCCCCGAAAATAAGACCTAATGCCTCTTTTGGAGGCAAAGAAAATATAAGACCGGGTCTTATTTTCAGGGAAACACAGGTATAACAAGGACCCATTAAAACAAAACACAAGTCAAGCAAATATATCAGGAAAATTTCATGATATACAGAAACTATATGGTTCTAAAATTAGGTACTTTTTTAAAAAAACAGATGATGTAACTGTGAGTTTGTCAATTGCCTGAATGAAGATCATTTGTTTAACTGAAATATGTTTTTCCGAATGCTTGCTCCTCAGGTAAATGTCTAAACCCATTGCTGTAACTGACAGATAACAATCAATGTCACTTTCTTGGTAACATTTATTTTGGCTTTGGAAAATGGATAATTGCTTGATGTAATAATAGGAACAATGAAGATTTGCATTTGGCCCAAGATTTTTATTTGGTCCATGTTATATGCAAATATAACTGTAAAATGTGAGGCTGTGCATTTTTAAAAATCTCTCACGCATCTATATTTAACAATTCAGAGGTATATTCTGCAATTAAAGTAATATTACTGACACCATAGCACAGATAAAATAGAAATAGATACTAACAAACTACTGTATAAAAAAACTACTGTGTATATGATAAAAACTAAACTAATGAAAACAGCTTTTACGTTATGATCTGTCAGAATGAAAACTACTCTGATTTCTGTGAACCTGGCTAAGAAAAAGAAAGTTTCAGTATAATTATTTTGAGACCTGGTCTTTGAATAGAAAGAAAAAAATATGAGATAGTTTTAATTTCATATTTATTCACATAAAAAAAATCTAAAACATTATCATGGTAAGAATGCTAATTCAACATGCAAAATCAAGCTTGGCAATAGCTTATCAAGAGTGACTGAAATGCTGAAGGAGGTTTTTGATTTTTTAATAAACTGCACAAATAACATCAAGTCTAATGAAAAGTTATGGAGATTTAAAAAGTCTGCACCCTCTTTTGTGTCATTTTCACTAGCCCTATAAAGGTATTGTGAAATCATTGTGTGTGTGTGTGTGTGTGTGTGTGTGTGCGCGCACGTGTGTGCATATTTGCTTATTTAAGAGACTCTGGGGCCTTTTACTCCTATGAATAGTGCTAAGGTCTTATCAAGATAAACTGATATCATAATGTTTTAGTTATAAAAGTTCAAATGTAAACATGTACCTTTATTTCTCTATTGGAACTAAACAATTTGAGCAAAATTGAATAAAATTAACACTTCTCTCTAGTTTTCATCATTTACTTTTGAGTCAGGTTGAAAGTTCACTTCATATGCTACTAATAGTCAAAACTATTTCTCCATTACTTTCCATGACTTTCTATTCTAATATTTCAAGTAAAATCTTCCTCAAGTCAAACTCAGTTCCTGCTGATAAGCTGGGAATTTGCTTGGCAATACTATGGTGATGATTTGCAATTACCTCCTCTGTAATTTTTTTCCTAGATAAGCTGTCTAGTCCACACCCGTGGGATTTCTAAGTAGTGTCCCATCCCAGGATTAACTAATGATTAGTTAAATCATGTTTAACTTTTTCAGTCAGCCAAGTTTGGCAACCGTGCCATCCTCTGTAACACTGATATTTACCAGAAACTAATAAATATGAATAAACACCATGTTCTCTGTCATAAATCAACATTTTTGTTCAGCCTGTTCCAGGGTTTTCTTATAACAGCATACTCTTATCACTTATTCTTATAAGCCTTATAAATATTCTCTACTTTCTGCTTCAAATTTGTTGCAAAATCAGTCCTTTCATACTTTGGGCCTGTGCCAAGAAACCCACAATTAGGGGCCTAGTACAGTAATTAATAGGGACTATTGTATGAATAAACCCTTGGAAGCCAACTTTCTATTTTTTAAAAAATAAGGGCTGTGTATGAAATATCTGGCTATAATGGCATCATAGAAGTACAGAGCTTCAAAACAATAGTGAAATAAATGTTCTCCTTTTTCTTGAAAAATAGACCTCTTTGTAAGCAGTGACAATCTTTCCATGTTTGAACAGAGGTGATGAGCACACTAGCCTCCTCTCCTTGCATCATATTCTACATGTATTATATATTATATATTCCACCATATATAATGAAGAGTCGCTTCAATCAATAGAGGCTTTCCAAAGAATTGAAGAAGAGCCAGGAAAATTCTGACCCTTGACTTAATCTGCATGGGTAAGAGATCTTCTTGGCTCCAGATAATTGTGGCATACAGGAGGAAAATGATACAAAAAAGACAAAAGTGAAAGTACTTATTTCTCCTATAGGAAAATTTTCTACACTGCCCTTCTCACCTAAGAGACTCTGGTCAGTTTGTAAACAACATAATAAAATAGAAAGAACGCAATTAAAAGCATAGTTAAAAAATTAAATACAAGGTTAATTGTACAAGTTAAAATTGAAAATCAAAGTTAAAATTATTTTAAACTACTATGATACTGACTACAGAGGGCTTGTGTTGGTGATAACAGCACTCTCCACTGCCGTTCCAAATAAGTAGAAGGCAAAAATGCAATACTGTATAATTTTTCCTAATTTTAACTGTTACTTCGCCTAGTTGTTGAAAACAAGTGGGTAGTTTAGCTGTAATTTTATGACTGTGTTGTACTTGTGGTAATTTGACTCACTGGTTTGGTAGACAATGAAAAGCAGGGAAAATTTTAAAGAGGAGGAGGAACATAATCTGAGCCAGCTGTATGTGTAACCACATCAGTGAATTGATGCACGTCATTTTTTAATTGCAGCATGATGATGACATAGAGACTATTCTCTCTGTGAGGTGAATTTTACTGATTATTTGGAAACCTTTTGAATTAGCCACAACATGGGATGTCATTCAGCATCTGTTTGTAGTCATTGTTCGATATTTCTGATGCAATTTTTGTACAAGCAAAATCAGGGAATTTGCCTCCAAGCTACTGTTATCGGGCATTTATTGCAGAGATAGATTCTCCAATGGTGAGCAGACAAAAAATAAAAAACCTTATTCCATGGCTTTTTTAGTTCTTTTCCAATGGAATTTCTTTTCTATATTGTGAAAATAAACACAGATTGTTGTGCAGATGGTCATAGCATTTGATTTGTATTGATGATGGTTGCAGTGTCACAGGGTCATGTAATTCTCTTTTCCAACCTTCTGAGAAGCAAAGACAATGGGGAAGCCAGATTCACTTAATAACCATGTAACTAAACAACTGCAGTGATTCACTTAATAACTGTGGCATGAAAGATTCTTTTGTTGTTGTTAGTTGCGAAGTCGTGTCCGACCCATCGTGACCCCATGGACAACGTTCTTCCAGGCCTTCCTGTCCTCTACCATCTTCTGGAGTCCATTTAAGCTCACGCCTACTGCTTCAGTGACTCCATCCAGCCACCTCATTCTCTGTCGTCCCCTTCTTCTATTGCCCTCAATCTTTCCCAGCATTAGGCCTTTCTCCAGTGAGTCCTTCATGAAAGATTCTAAAGTGGGGCAAAATTTACTTAATTGTCTTGCTTAGGAACAGAAATTTTATAAGCTCAGTTATGGTCATAAGCCAATTACTACCTGTATGCCAGACTATAACAACCATTGAAGGCAATTTATATATTATAAATTAAATTTTAATGAATTATTTTCACTGTATCTCCAAGAATAGTAATTTCTTTTCTATATAAATTAATGGGATCCAATAAGTGTGAAATATTCTTATGTTAACTATAATGTAAGAACTATTGATATTCTTACTGATATTAATATAATTTGCCATTATTTCAACAAAATTGAGATTTTAATTCTTTGTTATAAATTTTAATTTTTGCACATCAGCTTGAAAGTTGAGAAGATATGTAGAAAAGTGAAGAAGTATACAGTATGGGTAAAGTTAATCGTGTAACTTTGTTTTGATTTAAATTGATTCAATGTATATGTAAGCAACCAACTGTTCAAATTCCCAGATCAGTGATATGATCATTTCACACATAGCATTACATTTTTCTGTTGCAAAAGTTATCTTGAATGTGTTTATTTCTGCCAGCTGAAGCTTTTAATTGCCCTGTTTTGTCTCTTATTCTGTCTTATCATCTCCTTATTCTCTGAAAAACAGTTGCCAAACAAGCAGGCAGCTAAAATCTTCTCAAGTTAGCAGATAACAGCAATGGACCAAAAAGCTGGTAAGTGTCTAACAATCATGAATAGTTTCATTCTTTGATTAGCTGGAAGCTCTCATTCCAAGCTAATCTTAGCAAAAGCCAAATACTTCCTGCAAGAAAAAGAGAACCATCTCGGTCAACATAAGCCAAAAATACTTACATTCTCTAATTAAAAATGGAAATAAAATAATTGAAAACTGAATCAAAGGAAGAAAATAAAACCTCCATGTGAAAAAGGAAGTGGTAAGAAACTATTAAATAATAGTAAATATCAGAAGCATTGGAGAAATAAATCTTATGATCCATTTCTATTTAATCTATAATATTAGATTATTATTGATAAAATTATTATCACTGATTTTCCTCTGTTTCTTCTTTTTCAAAGTTCTATCCTGGTGACCAGCAATATTAATCCGATGAAAAAGCTATAATCTTTACCATTCCATTTCATTTTTCTGCTGACATCCAACCCTCTAGATTTTATAAAATTAACTTTTTGTTAGACTGGTTTTATTTATATGCCTGTCAATAAGAAGCAAACATCAAACTACAGGGAATTTAATAGAGAGATTTTAGGGGATTGGGTGAAACTACATAGGGATTTCAAGGATGCAATATAAAGCTGTAGTAGCAAACTAGCATTTGTATTGTATTTTTCAACAAATAATTTATTCCTCCGGATCAGTTTTCACTATCGATATCCATTTAATCTTCATCTTACAATGTAAGTTAAAATGTTTATTTATTTTTATATGGAAAATCATGTTCAACATGCTTGAATTTAATACTTTTTTGCAATTTAAATTTCATAAATTTTCAGTAAATGTAGACTATAAAACACCCAACACAATACACAATATAAAATGGACACAATGTACAGTATGAGAAATATTTTGCACCACACATCATAAAGAAAAATATCATCATCAGAAACCTATTTTAACTAAGTGAAAGTCCATGGATTAAATGCAGAATGAATACCATTTTCCACAATCTTATCTCTTTATATTGTTTTCAAACATATATGTGAATCATTTAATTTATATGAAATAATGTAATTGTTATCACGTAAATATTCATCCTACATTAAAAATAGTCCTGTAAGTAAAAAGATTTAAATTTCAAAACAAGAAATATTTATTCTTATAATGACAGTTTTTAAAGAAACATTCATGCAAGAAATACTGTACCTACATGATATAATCCATCTGTCCATCTGGGACATAATCTAGCTATCATATAGCACATTTTATATGCCACCTCAAGCCAGATTTAGCAGGCTCTTTCAGCAAAAGTATTTCAGTAATGATCTTAGTACCATTGCTGGATTCCAAAGGGCTTGGTAAGCAAGTTCCTTTAACATAGCATTATTCTCATACAACTAGTCTTTGAATTGATCAAGCAGTTATTAAATCTTCTGCTATTCTTATATTGTGTACAATTGACATGCAGGTGATCATTTCTTACAAAAAAATGGGATAACTCTGCCCATTGAGGTAGTAAATGGTTTCTAATGTGGAGAAAGAATAAAAGCATCCTGCTGATCAATTAATTTTTACTTAAGATTTTCTCGAGTTCTTAGTGTATGTCTATATTTTTTGTTTGTTATTGGTTGTAGTTCCTGAGCTGATTACACTTTAATATTATAATTTTTATATGTTGTAATATATGTTATAAGTATTATAATATTGATACTTTTATAATATTACAATATAATATTGCATATTATAATAGTCAATAATTATTTAACCAAAGTAGAGAATGACTTGTATTAGTGTGCCAGGTTCAACTTAAACTGTTCCATTTTGTGGAGATCTCACAAGTGTCTAAAATGGCTTGTAGAATGAACTCAGTTTTAGATTACATTCTTGTAGCAGCTTCCTTGATCACAGTGGACAGAAGAACTATGAAAAAAATCACATGACTTCTGTTTGATGTACAATTTTGATCCTGTGAATTTTAAATCCTGAAAAATAGGATTAGAATATATAGTTCAAGCATGTAAAGATCATCAGGCTTTTACTTCCATACTAAAAAAATGATCTTAGACTAGAGGTAATTCTGTAACAGTGGATACCAATATCTAATGTCTATTCTGTATCCTCGCTCTAATATTGTGTGTTAATTACTCTGTTCTTCATTTGTTCTGGCTATATGGATTCATGGTGAAGGTCTGTGGTCTGAAGTTTCTTCTGGAAAACTTCAATTAGACATTTTCCAGACATTTTTTTGTATAGTATCAGCTAAGCAGATATCTTTTGAGTGAATTTCAAAGCATGACAGCGAACAGATTATAATCACATTGGTCAACTAAGTAGTGTTCCTTCTTGAAAATGTTTTAAGAATTGTGATGTTTAGGGACAACACAAACAAAAATAATCACCCAGGTGTGTTGCTTAGCAATATGCTTTTCAGATGAGATAATTTCATTAGAATAAGTCTTTCATCTGCACAGGCTGCATTAGCAGTTATCAGTAGATTTTAATAAGTTCAGTGCACAAGGGATTGCCAACATGGATTGCCAACATTGCCAAAATTCTACAGAGAAATTATTGAGTCTGTAATTTACACCTCTATAATTGTCTGGTTTAGAACTGCAACCAATAAGACATAGATTTCAATGAATAGTTAGAACTGCAGAAAAAACAGTTGCTACCAGCCTGCCTTCCATTGAGGACCTGCATACTGCATGAGCAAGAAAGAGAGCTGTAAAAATATCTACAGACCCGTCACATCCTAGACATAAACTATTTCAACTTCTTTTCTCAAGATGACACAATAGGGCATTGCACAACAGAACGACTAGATATAAGGACAGTTTTTTCTCCCCATGCCGTACTCTGTTTAACAACTAGTTCCTACAACACTGTCAAAATACCTAGTAAAGCTGTATTACTATGATACTCCTCTTCTTCCCTATTACCTATCCTTATCTTCTTATGACTATAACTTTGCTGCTTGTATTTTACAATTTATATTTTTTTTGTACCCTAGTATAATTTATGTTGTTTGCTTAGCTAGTACTCTATGACTATCACTGTGTTGCATCTTATGATTTATGATCAAGTGTTGCATTTTATGATTTATGATGAATGTATTTTCATGTTGTATGCGATCATGATTATCACTATTACTTGTATGTACACTGAGAGCTTATGCACCAGAAACAAATTCTATTCTATTCTATTCTATTCTATTCTATTCTATTCTATTCTATTCTATTCTATTCTATTCTATTCTATGATACATACAAATTGTAAGTACATTAGACTTGAAATATTTATTTATGTATCACATTTGTATAACCCAATTCACATAGTGACTCTAGGTGGTTCACATAGCAATAATCAAGAGAATATAAAACATTAAACAATAAAGTATACATTTTTTAAAAATGGTACGAAAACATACAGAGAGTAGATAATGTGGAGCCAATCCTGCATAGGATTACATGTCATGAGACTCATTCTCAAAACTATGGCATAAATGTGTCATAGAAAATGGTGTATATAACATCCTCATGAAGTTGCTTTTGTCTTAGTCCTAGTTCTCAGCTGAATCAATTTAAAATCATACTTAATAATTTTTATTCTCTTAAAGTTGTATTCTTCCTTCTTGCTCCACCACATTTTTTCCAGGGACTCCATCTAGCATATTTTATTGATAGCTAAGGACTGGGGTGTGCTAAATCCTTAATGGCTGTTTCAGAGTATTCTAAGTACTCTTTCACCTGCAACTGCCATTGCCTACCCCTGACCTAGGCCCTAGAAGATTTTGCTTGGCCTTTAGGAGTGATTGAACACCTGGCTGTTAACATTCCATGCCAGATACTTGCAGACCTTTGCTGAAGTCAGCCCAATTATACATTATGGAGAGTGACTGTGGCTGTTTCCCTGCCAGCAGATGATACTCAATAGAGATATCCTTTCTATCTATTGCATTTCTTAGCATTCCTCATAGTAAAACAGGAAGGGCAACATCAATTAGCCATCTTACTGGAAAAGATAAAAAAGGAGGGCAATGCAGTTTTTGCTGGCACACTTTCCTTTCAGTTCATGGTCTGCAGAAAAGCACTTTAAAATGATGTCTGCTTGACCAGTATAATAGTATAGTATAATGTCGTAATTTTTTTTAATTTGTAAAGCACCTTGAATTGTATTAAACACGGTTATATCCATTCCTCAAAAAAAAAAAAAGTGAAAGACTGTAAGATATCCAGAAAAGAAAACAATGCATTTGCCATTACATTATCTAGGACACCTGGGTCAGGACTGTAGTCATATTATTTTCATCCAACTGTACTATCAGAAGGAAGGAAGAATATCCAGTTATCTTTTCCTAAAGCAGCTGGGATTTATATTAATACCTTTCTTATGGATATACAGTTCAGAATAATTTTTTAAAAAAAACTAAATCTATCATTTTCTTCTTCTTGTCATATTAATACTTATTTAAAAGATTCCCATTTCCTTTCATATAAAATGTTTCACCCAATTTTTTTGCAGATAATATGAAATAAAGCAAAATAGAAAGTAGAAGATATGGTATGATGGTAATGAGAATAGTTCTTGATTCTCACATTGAAGCCAACGGGACTTTAATATACATTAATACAGCTGGGCCTGAACCAATATTTAGATATTGTGACCTTAACTGTAAAATTAACACTCCTATTCAAAGGCAGGAAAAGAAATAGGCTTTAGAAAGACCATGTTAAAACAAGTTTGGTCTAGTAGTGGATAAGCTTGAAACTGTGAGATCGTGAGTTTTATTGCCACCTTAGACATGAACACCCTCTGTGTGACTTTGTGCTAGCCATTTTCTTTCTCAGCCTAACCTCCCTCATAGAATTGTTATCATGGGTAAAATAGGAAAAGGAAGCAGTATTAGGTATGTTCTCTAGCTCAGGGATCTGCAACCTGTGGGCTGCAGCCCACTACCACTGGGCCGCATGACTGGCTGGCTGGTGCACGTGTGTGCATGCCCTCACACAGCCCCACTCGCATGAGTGATACCGCAGGTGTTGTGGGCATTCACAGCTCCACTCATGTGAGCATTGCGTGTGTTCACCACAGCCCCAGTCGGGTGAGCACATGTATTTATCCTCCCACAAAATCATCCCTTCTTTCCCCTCCTCCAGGCCACCAACCCCAAAAGTTTGGGGAACTCTTCTCTAGCTTAAGTTATTTATAAAATTAATAAATATGGGACAATAAATGAATAAATAAGAAAAAGGTGAGTTTCAGTGCCCTAAAGAACTCTTTAGTTCCACATAATGACAAGGTCAAGATAAGTATGCCAGATAAACAAAATCATATACATGGTTCATATTATAGATTATATTATAGGTTCATGGTTCATATTACAGATTAAATACATACGCACATACTCATTTTATCATATATTCCATTTATTACTATTGGCTGATATTGTTCACATACAGTAGATGTATTTAGTTCATTTGTTTGTTCTCTTTACTTAATTATGCTGAATAGTAACTCTAGTCACTGTAGACCTGAGTTAAAGAAAAGACATAGCCACACAACAAAAATATTGCTATATGAGAAACTACTTCTTGAAGTATATTTCATAGTCTGCATTCTTTGGGAATCAGTTATATAGTGTTAATAGTTGTTTACAACAGTTCACACAGGATCACTAACCTCACTGAGTTGATCAACAATAAAAAGAACAAGATGGTAGCTCCTTGATTCTTTGAAAAAAAAAGTCAATTAGGCTTTTTTTTCAACCCTGGCAATTTAACCAAAATAACAATAGCATTTAGGCTTATATACTACCCCTATCACTTTACAGTACTCTCGGGAAAGATTAAAATATAGAATCATTATTTGCATATTGCCCCCAACAATCTGGGTCCTCATTTTACCAACCTAGAAAAGATGGAAGGCTGACTAACTTTGAGCCCCAACACGATCAAACTCCAGGCAGTGGGCAGAGTTTGCCTGAGGTACTGAACTTAACCACTGCACCATCAGGGCTCTGGAAAACTGGGAAAGAAGTAGTATATATCCTCCTCCCTTTTTTTACATGTACTCCTGACAAAAGCTTTTCAGTTTTCAGTGCTACCTTCCAGCGTCTAACTTTAAATAACCACCTCAGTCTACCCTGAACTTAAGCAATCAACATATGTTTACACTGAATATTGTTGGAAGATGTTGGAAGAACATTTTTAAAGCACAGAAATAGTACAATGAAATTTGATCACATATTTCTGTATTGTATGAATTAAGAAGATAATCAAAATCATCCCAAGTAATTATATTTGGCAATTTTGTTAATCATTGACTACTATATTTGGCAACATTATTGATCAACTATTGATCACAATTGATAATAAGATAATATACACGCTATAGAACCTTGAAAAGCTTTTTTTTTTAAAAATGAGCATTAATCAAATTAATGAAATTGTTATGAAACAATAGGTATAACCTGATGAGTTTAGCTTGCTTTATCTTTTGAGCAAACAATATGATGAAAAGAGATTGAAGGCATGCCTCGACAAGAAATGGCACATATATTTCCCACATTTAAAAATAATGTGCAGAATGACAATCAAATCATTTTTAAACAGTATCATATTTAGAATGTAATAGTTATATTAAAACAAAGATAATTTAGAAATGTGAGGCATGGGACAAAGGTGAGCAATAGTCATAAAAATCAAGAATATAATAGTTTGAAGGAATATGGACAATCTTTGCTGTTCATAAAAAAAGGAATTAACCAAATGGTGTATAGGCAAGAATTTCTTAGGATCCTTGAGATCTAAAGAAACCACAGAAATGAGAAGACAAATAGATACAATCTCAATACTGAAGCACATGATATCAGTTATCTAAAAGTGCAGCTGCTGTAGATTATTTGTAGTATGCAGCATGGTGCCAATTCCTTTGATGAATCCTTTTAAGATGCACTTACAAACAAATGAGGTGGTGACTAGTTTCCATTAATCTTCCATAAGTATTATAGCAAGACCAAGATCTGTAGTTAGACATTTTGGAAAGCACAAATTGAGCATCAGTAATGTAGCTATTCTTTGAACTCTATTATATTAATAAATACCAGAACATTGTGAAAAATGCCACCCATGAGTCATGTATCTTAGAATGAAGAACAAATAGCCAGGCCTATCATGTCAAGATACTCTGGCCATCTCCTCCTTTTAAATATATTATTACAATGCTTCATTTGTTGTAATGCTACCATATCTAGGCTGCAATTTACTAAATGGCGACAATGATTTAGAATTTTATGTATAATTTTGCAAACATCTGGTGGTAATTCAATCTGTTGTAACCAATATATGATAGTCTAATATAAATCCAGATGTTTATTTTCCATATATGTTTATCTCATCCCTTATGCAAGTCTAGAGAAAGTTGTTTCGGTGATAGGTAAATTCTGGGCTCTCTAATGTTATTGAACATTGATCATACTTCTCTGGAAAGCTGAGATTTGTGGTTTATCAATATCTGAAATACCACAAGTTGTATTCTCATGCTTTGGTAACTATCAATGATGTTTGCATTTGAACTAAGGGATATCATACCCAGTTAATGAACAAAATCCCTTAACTCAGCGGTTCTCAACCTATGGGTCGCAACCCCATTTGGGGTCGATCGACCATTTCACGGGGGTCGCCAAGCAAGGCTGTCCACCATTTTTTTCCCTTTTCCGGCGGGTGCCTTACCTCCCTTGGGCTGGGCCAGCTGGTGGTCGGCCTGCTCCATCTCTGCTGCTTGCCAGCTACGCCTCGGCCGGCGCAGGGGGCAGAACCACGCATGCGCGGCGCTCCCGGGCAGGGAAAGTCCTCGACTTATGACCGGTTGGGTAGTCCTCGACTTATGACCGGTTTAGTCCTCGACTTATGACCAGTTTAGTCCTCGACTTACGACCTGTTTAGTCCTCGACTTACGACCGGTTGGGGGTCGCGGCATTAAAAAGGTTGAGAACCACTGCCTTAACTGGATGTTGATCAATACAGGGAAAACATTTGCCTGGCCATATTAGAGTCCTTGTTGGAAAAGACACAAGGAGACTGAGGCTGAGTATACAGTTTCTCTTCTGAGAAATCTTCAGGGAAAGAATTGCTGTCTTACCTCCAAAATGACTTAGGTTCTATACATTACCTAAGAATAGTTTCAGGCAATTTGATTTTGATTTGATTTTATTAAATTTATACCCCGCCCTTCTCCCGGAGGACTCAGGGCGGCTTACAGCCAGTTTAAAACAATGGTACAATACAATACAAAATTTAAAAAGATTAAAAATAACTATTTAAATTTGGCCGCTTCTACTAAAAATTTAATTTAAAACCCCTTTAAAATACCCCTAGGCCAGTCCTGCC
>NW_015386126.1:991185-1006803 GCF_001527695.2 Protobothrops mucrosquamatus
AGCCGTGGGTCCAGGAGGACCCCCAAGTTGCGAACCCTCTCCGAGGGGGCCAGGGTTTCGCCCCCTATAGTCAGCGATGGAATCAGCTGACCATACCTGGGAGCCGGCAGCCACAACCACTCAGTCTTGGAAGGGTTGAGCCTGAGTCTGTTTCTCCCCATCCAGACCCGTACGGCCTCCAGACACCGGGCCATCACGTAAAAGGTAAAGAGTCCCTCAAGCTGAGCTCATCTGCTGAAAGATAAATATTTAATGTTAGGTGAGAGGGGTACGTATTTTTTCTGCAACTTTGCCAATTTCTTCTTTTGTGCATTTGGGTCATAATTGCACTTCCAGATTCTAGGCCAAATGTGTTTAATTTGCATCAACACTTTGAAGTATTTTTAGTTACCTTTGAACACACAGTCCTCTCAAGGCAGTTTATATATTAAGAACCCAGTAGAAAAATTGGCTTCATTTCAAATTCTGCAGCTATTCCTATTGCAGTGTTAATAAGTGTTGTAAATTCAGAATGATTAATATAGATTTTTTATTTAAAAATATGCAGCAAAAGTTAATAGTGCTGCTTCAAATGGATTTTATGAAGTGTGAATTTGTGTCAAGATTCTGTTTCCCGTATGTGTAAATGTTAGAAGAGAGTTTTGCAGACTGGATTCTTTCCACATTGCCAAGAATTTGACATTTCTAGTTTTTACTTCATCTATTTCATCAAAAGGGGTGAAAAGTTACAAGCCTAAAGCTCAAATTGTTTCACAAATTGCTTTTGTCTTGTAAAGACAACTTGTAAAGTCATTGAACCAATCAGAGATTTTTATCCCAAGAACTTTGTCCAAGAACTTTGATTTTCAGTCCCTCACCCTAGACATTTGTCTGTGTATAGGGATTAGTGAAGAAGAACTAAAAAGCCTCTTGATGCGGGTGAAGAAGGAGAGTGCAAAAGTTGGCTTGAAACTCAACATTAAGAAAACCAAAATCATGGCATTTGGCCCTCTCAATTCCTGGCAAATAGATGAGGACGAAATGGAGGTAGTGACAGATTTTATTTTCCTGGGTTCCAAGATCACCTCAGATGGGGACTGCAGCCAAGAAATTAAAAGATGCTTGCTCCTGGGGAGGAAAGCTATGGCAAATCTAGACAGCATACTAAAAAGCAAAGACATCACCCTGCCAACAAAAGTGCATATAGTCAAGGCCATGGTTTTCCCAGTTGCAATGTATGGCTGTGAAAGTTGGATCATAAGAAAGGCTGAGCACCAAAGAATTGAGGCCTTTGAACTATGGTGCTGGAGAAGACTCCTGCGAGTCCCTTGGACTGCAAGGCGTTCAAACTGGTCAGTCCTAGAAGACATCAACCCCGACTGCTCTTTAGAAGGCCAGATCCTGAAGTTGAAACTCAAATACTTTGGCCACCTAATGAGAAGGAAGGACTCACTGGAGAAGAGCCTAATGCTGGGAAAGATTGAGGGCAATAGAAGAAGGGGACGACAGAGAATGAGGTGGCTGGATGGAGTCACTGAAGCAGTAGGTGTGAGCTTAAATGGACTCCAGAAGATGGTAGATGACAGGAAGATCTGGAGGAACATTGTCCATGGGGTCGGGATGGGTTGGACACGACTTCGTAACTAACAACAACAACAAGGGATTAGTATTCAGGACTAATTGTACTGAGATGCCAGAGAAATGCATCTATCTCATGAGCTCTTCGCTGTTGTTGTTTCTGCTTATATTGTATCTTGGCTCTTGTTTCTGTGTTTCTTGTCAAACCTTTCTCCGTAAGTAGCCATAGCCATAATGTTTGTATCTCCATATGTGCACCCATATGTCACCTACATAAAAGCGACACAATTTTCTGTTAACTATATTCATGAAATGAAAAATATTCTGACTGAGAAAAATAAGGCTAACAACATAAGGACCAGGCTGAAACTTGGAAAAAGCTTATTTAGCTCAACATTCTGTTTTCATAATAGTCAATTGGATATGTGATCTGCCCCTTTTATACAGTGAATTAAATTTCTCTATATATACTTTTTAAAAATCATTCTTCCTTCATCCTGGGTATTTTCCTTTCATAATGATGATAGTGATAGTTTTGCAAAAGCTTACATCCTGAAACGAAACCTCCTACACCATCAGACAATAACATTTGCCTATCCCAGGTCCTTGGAAAGGACTTGATAAGTGGATAAAAATGCCAACTCTAGTCTAAACTTTTGGCTGACTGTATGACTAACCATAACAATCACAAAACAGAAACAGAAAATGAAGAAGCTAAAGTTCTCTGGGACTTTGGAATTTAAACAGACAAGTATCTACCACATAATACAAAAATGTGGATAGTGGACATTAAAATATCTGGAGCAGTAGAAAAGAAAAAAAAACCAGACAAAATCACAAAATATCAAAATCTGCAAATATAAGTAGAATGGATGTAAAAAAAGTATGGGTGCAATTCCAAAACATCTGGAGTACCACTTGAATAACATTGGCATTGACAAAATCACCATCCGTCGATTGCAAAAGGAGGCTTTATTTGGAACAACTTACATCATGCAATGATTCCTTTAATATTGTTAAACAACATCTACCTATCTCAGGTCCTTTGGAAGGACATGATAGGTGGACAAAAATACCAATTCAGCATAAACCTCTGGATTACTGTGCGACCATATATTGTATAACACAACCACTTCAATCACCATATTAATTAAGCTCTATAATTAGTTTATAAAGTGTAATCTGGTTTAATCTGGAGTTACTGAATAACAGTTTATAGGATTAAATTAATACTGTTTACTGAAAACTATTTTTTCCACATGTTTAGGGGGCAATAATTTTCAAGTGTGATATCTGCTATATGTCAATATAGGTCATGTTGGTGTTATTTTATTCTTATTTACTGTTTACAGTAGTTCTTGACTTACAACAGTTTTTCTAGTGATCATTCAAAGTTACAATGGCACTGAAAAACCGTTTTTCACAGTTACGACCTTTGCAGCATTCCCATGATCATGTGATCAAATTTCAGATGCTTGGCAACTGGTTCATATTTATGACCGTTGCTGTGTCCCAAGGTCACATGGTCACCTTTTGAGACCTTCCAGCAAGCAAAGTCAATGGGGAAACCAGATTAACTAAACAATTGGGTTACTAAGTTATCAACTGCAATGATTCACTTAACAACTGTGGCAAGATAGGTCGTCAAATGGGGCAAAACTCACTTAACAAATGTCTCACTTAACAACAGAAATTTTGGGCTTAATTGTGGTCATAAGTCAAGGATTACCTGTACTCTAAATTCTATCCTAAAGCTTGTTACAAGTAATATGTATAGAGAATGGTTCTATCTCTATAAAGTTTTTATATAATTGCTCATAAAGGAGTTTATGAGCAGGAAGCACAACTTATGTTTCCAGAGCTGAACATGGGCTTGTAATTTGGTTGTAATGCTCAGAACGTCTCCAAAAGTATTCATAATGGAGCACCTAGGTTCCATAAAAATTGTTAGAAAATTACTAGGTAGTGATATCATGTAAAGCATGGTGTCTCAAATTCTTTTTAATTCTTTATGGAATGCATCTGTAATTTGTTTTGTGTAATGAAATAACATATCTGCATCTATGTATGTATACATGTAATGTTAGGCTGAACTACATGTGTGCCATTATGCATTATGTATCAGGAGAAAGACTAAGAACTGAGCAGTTGGCAGTATTTTGAACAACTGTCCCTCCAAAGATGCATTTGAATATATTTGTTCATGGCCTCAGGCTGGATCTAACCCATTTCTGAACTCTTTTCCTGCCATATCAAATTTGTGTGTTGTTTTTGGATAATTATCTTGCTAAGAGACAAGCAAATATATAGATCTGGATCATCTTTACACAATTTTTTATGAGGAAAGAATAAGAATGACTAGAATGAGTATTTCAGTGCTTTATTTGGAGATATGCCTATTTAAAAAGATAAAGAACAGCTTGGGCATAAGGGAGCATCCATTAGGTGTGAAGAAGAAATGAGAAAGAGTAATCTTGAATTTGGTATGCCCCCTGTGAGACATACATTATGTTGTGCTCCTGCACAAGGTTTTACTTTGGTCCATGTAATTGAAAAACATCTCATAGGATGAACATTGTGTAAAAATAGAGAAATTCCATTCCAAAGAAAGGATGGAACTCAAACACAACAGCATGACAAAATATAACTTTCATATCTTTCTGCTCTGACAGTTTAAGGAAAGATGGACTATATATACCTTTCTGATAGACTATACATATCCCATTCTGCAACTGAATATCAGAACCGGGATGTGTCCAGAAGGTATAGCTTATCTTATATAGATATCAAATGTGTAAAAGTCTGAACCTCATAGAATAATATCTGACTATCTGTAATTAAATAAAGGCAGAATGAGTACCCACAATCTTTTGTTATAAGATGTCTGTGCAACACAGTGGGTAGAGAAAGGAAGAAACAAGGTACAAGACCAACTACCTGGCACACCCTGCCATATATCAAAAACATATATATCACACAGACACATGCACACACACAAAGATATGCATATTATTAGAAAGAGTAAATCAATGGAAGTTCAGGTGCAAATCAACCACAAAGCTTATCATTCCTTGTTCATTGCAGTGTGAGGCTACCAATGAGTTTGGGTCTCCTCATCTGACTGCTCACTGGTCATTCTTGCAATGTGGTGCTTAGCTTCCTCCCCATCTGTCCTATATAGTCTCAGGGGCAATCCATGCAGGGAATCTGGTAGATTACATTGGAAGTACCTCCTACCTCCAAGCAATCTTTACAATGCATAATTTGTCCTTGCATGGTAGCCTCTATGCAGTATGCAAAGCCCACTTGCAGTCCTATAACTAAATAGGACAGTCTCTGAGGACTGTCTGATTGTCAGTGAAACAAGCTTTGTGGTTGATTTGCACCTGAACTTCCATTGATTTACTCTTTCTAATAATATGCATATCTTTGTGTGTGTGCGTGTGTATGTGTGATATAGTTACTGTATGCATATAATATTTAGATAGTAGCAGGAGTGCTGAATTTAAATTCAGCTCATTAATGAGAATAGGTTCTCACATAAGCAAATTTGAGCAATGCAGACATTGTATTTCAGAATGTGTACAAGTCTTAATGGAGTTGTAGGGGTTATAAGGATCTCCTAACAAACTAGCCATATCTTTTTGCATGATATAAATAAGTCAAGGCCTTAGAATAAGAATTGCATCACTACTTCATTTTTAAAGCTTCTGTGAGCCTTTATTTTATTATTCAGGTTGATTTCTTTGCTTTTAACTGCTTGTTTTGGTCCTGACTTAGCAGTTGGTTTTGATTAGGTCTGTGAACAGACAAAAAATGCCTTCATAGCTTTTGTTTTTATTTTATTAATAAATTCTGGGTCTCTGTAGAATTAATGTAGAGATAGCTCTACATGAGCAGAGCCAAGTGCTAATTTACAGCATACATTTTTAAACTCATGCTGAAATTATTCCAGTTTCAATACTTTTTGTTCTGAAGTGTTATAATCAAGAACTAATGCCTTTTTACTAATTGGTTAGGGAATTTCACCAATTCATTACATATTCTAGAAAAGTTACTTTTTCATATGGTTGTTTCATATGGCTATAAAAAGAGCATGGGCCAACGTGAACTTTCTGTTAACTTTACTCAATGAGTCCAAATAATAATTTTCTCTAATCTATCAAGCATTTTCACAAGATACAAATTTTAGGCATAAATCCAAATATGAGGTTTATTATGAAACTACTCCACATTCTATCTGCTTTCAAAGCAGATTTCAGAAATATATCCTTACTCTGTTGGATAGCTTTAATGGGATTACCTTTAAGACTGTTCTAATAAGTGCTGTTATTAAGTTGTCTGGCTCTCACTGAGTCTTGTACATAACCACTGGAGTTTCCCTTTTTTCTCCTGATTTTGTTACAAATTGGAATTAGTGTCATCTAGCAGAGGGTTCCATGTTTTAAAGAGGATTGGATCTTTCAATTAAATCCCCACACAGCACACTACATTTTTGAAAATCTGCTTATTTTAGAAAATCCTAATCCATAGAGCATGTCCAGAAGGGGATTAAATACACAGTTTAGGACACATGTGACAGAAGTCTAATTAGAGAGGCCATAATATAACTACAATGAAGAGTCAGATTTTTGAAAAGGGAAATTTAACACCCAGCATTGAGAAATTATTTCTGAAAGTCATTCAAGTTGAGATGACAATAGCCTTTTAATCCCCGCTTTTAAAAACAAAATGGTTTTATCCACTACAAATGCCAGGATGAGCAAAATATCTGAGGATTTTGTATTCTATTTTGAGTGCAGGAATGTGGAAAAGTTAATTCTTAAACAGAAAACTTTGCTCCCCTTAGAGAGAGCAATTGTCTATTTCACTCTCTGCCAGATGGAAACTCAGCATGCTCTCTAGTTTTCATCATAAATAGGGAAAGGAACCTGAAGCTATCTACAGATAGCTTAGTATCTGTATCCTAGAGGGCTTTCTATCTTATTAAATATAGAACAAGTGGCTTGCTCACTAAATCTGAAGGAATGAACACATGTTATTCTACAGATTTTAGTAGACTTTCTAGGTAAGTACTATGCTCTGATTTGAACACAGATGCATACTGAAAAGATCCACAATTTTTGGGCTCAAATTGCTGGGAAGTGTAGGGAATGACCAGGTTGAGCCTGAGGGAAGGATCAAGCCTGTCATCAGTCTTGAGTCACTTTGTACCCACAAAAGATCTAAGTCCAGCCCACCTTGAATTTAATTGATTCTTCTCTACCACCTATTTCATTTGGGTGTTAGTAGATTCTTATAGAGAGCATACACTTGCAATAGACCTTTATATTCATTTGAACTGCTATACTTCCTGATTTTCCAACGCTTGATAGGTAGGTTGCTAATCTGATTATCTGTCAGACTTTGGGAAGTCTGGATGTCTATACATTTACAACTGCAACATTTACAACTGTGCGCATGCACACAGCACCAGTGCATGCCACATGCATGATCAGGGCTGCTAGTGCCATGCTAGTGTTTGTGGTCTTGTGTGCATGTGCACACACCAATTTTGAAGCTGCTCTCCCTCTGGTACACGAGCCCGGAAAGGTTGGAGACGTCTGTTCTAGCCCACATAATTTTTAATTTTAAAAGACCCCTGCAAGTGATCTTCTATACAGTGGTGGCAAACCTATGGCACGCGTGCCAGAGACGGCACGTGGAGCCCTCTCTGTGGGCACGCGCCATCGCCCCAGCACACATGGTCTCTAAAAGTTCGCCAACACCAGCCAGCCTGGAGCCACTGTTGGAGAGGTGCCCCCTCCCCCCACATAGCAGTGCAGACATGCCTCACTTACGGGCAGGCAGGGCAGGGCCTCGTGGAGGAGGAGGAGGAGAAGCTTGTATCTCCATGGGACGAGCTGCACTTGGCGGACAACTTGTAGGTGCTGGTGGCGACAAACTTGGCTGTGTCCCAACCGTGGGGGAGGTCGCAGGAGAGGCAGTGCTGGCCGGTGGTCATGGTCAGTGTGGGGCGGTGGGCCTGGTGGGTGGGCCTGGTGGCCGATCTCCACCCAAAGCTCTGACTCATAGGAATGGATGGAAAATAGCCGGAGGCAAGAAGGGAAATCGAAAGAGATGGTGGACAGGACCTTGCAAGCGGAGCGTGAAAGGGCACTTTGCGAGGGTTGGGGTGGCGGGAGAACGCTCCATGCAAGGGTTGGGGCGGCAGGAGCAGGACGCTCCATGCGAGGGTTGGGATGGCAGGAACAGAACGCTCCCTGTGGGGGTTGGGGCAGCGGGAGAATGCTCCATGCAGAGATTGGGGCGGTGGGAGCAGGACACTCCGTGCGGGGGGGCGGGGAGCAGAATACTCTGTGCAGTAAATAAACTTTAAAGAGAGTTTTAAAAGTATGGCAGTATTCGAGAAAATCTTGCCCTTTACATGGGATCAGGGTTTTTTTTCTCCACTCCCTTTGGCTGTTCGCTGCCAGACTGTCTGGGAGCAAAAAGCCAAGGAGAGAGGAGAGAAGCCTCCTTACGTGGGATGGGGGGGGGAAAGTTTCGCTGCCAGATTGCTTTGCTTGATGCAGCAGAATGGGAAGGATCGTCATTCTGCAGTAAGTAAACTTTAAAGAGAGTTTTAAAAGTATGGCAGAGAAAATAATCCACCTTACATGGGATCAAGTTTTTTTTCTCCACTCCCTTTGGCTGTTCCCTGCCAGACTGTCTGGGAGCAAAAAGCCAAGGAGAGAGGAGAGAAGCCTCCTTACGTGGGATGGGGGTGGGTTTATCTGCCAGACTGTTTTGCTTGATGCAGCAGAATGGGAAGGATCCACATTCTGCAGTAAGTAAACTTTAAAGAGAGATTTAAAAGTATGGCAGAGAAAATAATCCACCTTACGTGGGATAAGGGTTTTTTTCTCCACTCCCCCCCCCCGCACGCCTCAGTACCTACCACGGCTGCCAGCTACTCGCACAAGTCCATTAGGCCACCACCCAGAGCTGCATGCCCGCCCAGCACAAAGGAGATAAAGCAGTCAGCTAGGAAGCCCCGCTTAGGCTTAGAGGTGGTAGAGCACACCCAGGTCCACCAGGCAAAAGACCACCCCAAACAGGGAAAGCCAGATCCCCATCGGTGTCATGGCCACCCAGGCCCAGCAGAGATGGAGAGAGGCAAACAAGCCTAGCTGGGACTGGGGGGCCATGGCGCCGATGGAGATCCGGCTTTCCCCGCTTGGGGTAGCCTTTGGCTTGCTGGGCGTGGGCCTGCTCTACCACCTCTACTTGAGCTTGCTAGCTAGCTGTTTCACCTCCTTTGTGCTGAGCGGGCCAGGTGTTCCAGGCAGCGGTGGTAGCCTAATGGACCTGCATGAGCTGCTGGCGCCGGCAGCCCAAGGTGGGGCTAAAGCGTGTTGGATGTGCGTGGGGAACAGGCTCCATGTGCGGGCCATGGGCAAGATCTGTGAGGGGGGCAAGGAAATGACCAGCAGCAACCTGCTCTCCAACCGGAAGCAAAAACAGATGGGACGGAGTAGGCACGTCCAGTGGTTTGCATCACGTGCCTCTCCCCTCCCCTACTCTGCCTGCTGCTGGAGGGCTGACCCGATGTTGGCAGTGGGCTGCGGAAGCCCCAGAGTGCACCAGTTGAGGGGCGGGCAGGCTGTGGCTGCTTATGGATTCGCTGTGTGTGGCGGCCGACGGTGTGCATGGGGGCGAGTGCATGGCCCCCATGCACTCGCTGTGTGTGGCAGCCGATGGTGTCAGGCAGCAGCCACTCCAACCCCTGCCTCACCTTGCAGCAATGGCACCCCTGCCCTGCCCCCTGCCTTGCCTTGCCTTGCTTCACCTCACTCTGCAGGATGAGCCTCCTGCCCACCATCCCACCTGCCAGAGACCTCCTGGATCTCCCCCAACCCTGTCCAGCCCCCAAAAGTGTCCCTCCCCATGAGCAACATTGAGGTGGCCACGCCCACCCAGGCTATGCCCACCCATGCTATCATGACTACCATAGCTACGCCCACTCTGTGGCCACACCCACTCTGGCCACATCCCCAGCACCCGGCAATGCATAAGTGGGTTTTGGGTTGCAGTTTGGGCACTCAGACTCAAAAAGTTTCGCCATCACTGTTCTATAAGAACTTACTTCTCTGTCAGCTTGCTACACGTGGAATGAGAGCAAGGAGGGATCAGGGAAAAAAGGGAGAAAGGAGCAAAAGAAATTCATAAAGAAAATATAGAGTTATGGTCAAGGTGCAATATTAATACTGTACCAGGTTTAGTGAGTTCCAATATCATTAAAGTATTTTCTTTATAGGAACCTGTCAAACAACTTTCCTTCTTTTTTTGAGATTCTGCTCTGAGGCCCCCTAGTTATGATGACTATTTAGCCTAATTTTAAGCTGTGATATGGCTTCCCAAAATACACATAACCATCTGTAATTAGAAATATATACATCATTAGACATATATACAGGTTTGTTTCACGATGTAACATTCTTGTTTAAAATAATTATCTTTAAACTTCTGCTTTCTTTGATTATTATTTTTAAATTAATAAAATGAAATATACACTGCTTGTAAACATTAAGAAATGTAGGAACACAGAGAAGGAAATGTCATTTTACTTACAAATGGAATGCAGCGCTGAATTTTAGATTCTCTGCCTCTTACAAGAGCAGACAGAAAAAAAACTTGCCCTGCTTCCATTACTGTGCTATCTAAATACTATTATAATTATAATAATATATGTGATATATAAAAATAAAAATTCTATTTTATAAATACATTTTGTTGGTTTTTTTTATAAAAAACATAATTCTATTTTAACAGTAAATCATTTGGGTAAAATCTACTCTTTCTTTTGATAAATATAACTTTCAAATTGAATATAATTAAATGGCTATTTAGTAAATGGTCTGCCCTTACTTTGCTTAATAAATTTTGCTTAAATAAATCACTCTCTGCAAATTTGCTAACAATCTAGTTCTGCTCACCTTTGGAGAAACAGGTTTTTCTATTCTTTTCACTGCAGGCACAGTTATAACATATGTTCTGGCAAGTTGCCATAATTCCTGTCTCCTAGCTCTTTATTCATGTGCTCAACTTAGCCCCAAAGAATGAGCAGCATGAAAACAGCCAACACAACTCAGAAAACTAGAAGCAAGTACAGGAAGATGTTATACGATTTCCCAGTGACTTTAGTCTTGGCAAGGACAGAGTTAAGAAATGCAGATTGGCTTTAGAGATCTTTGGCATGATTTGGAAAGGAAATAACACAGCCTCTGAATAGATTTTGTGTGGCGTATTTTAGTATTTATTGCTTATGTTTTTATAGAAACTCTTTTCTATGATTCAGTAGCAAGTTGCTCTTGATTGCAGAGAAAGGAGCAAGTCAGTAATTGACAAAGCATGGCATTATTCACTGACTGCTGAAAGAAAGAGGGTTATGGGAAAGGAGGCCATTTTGCTGGAATGGCATGCATTTAAGTAATAAAGATAGATTGTGGCACATAGAAATGTAATTGGCTACCTTCCTCAAATGAAGATGAAACGGAGCAGTTTGTTATTGATCATCAGAACTGCAGAGGCGGCACCAACAAATGTGTCAACCTCTGATCAGGCTTATAGTTAATGGTCTTGTTTTTTTGTTTTTTTCAAGCAAAGGCAGGGTTAAGCAGTTTTGGTCAATACATTCAAAACTGAACCTGAAATGTGTTACAAAGGCATTTTATAATAATAATAATAATAATAATAATAATAATAATAATAATAATAATAATAATAATAATAATAATAATAATAATAATAATAATAAAGTTGGAAGGGACCTTGGAGGTCATCGAGTCCAACCCCCTGCCCAGGCAGGAACTCTACACCATTTCAGACAAACGGCTGTCCAGTCTCTTCTTAAAAACTTCCAGTGTTGGAGCATTCACCACTTCTGGAGGCAGGTTGTTCCACTGGTTAATTGTTCTGTCAGGAAGTTTCTCCTTAGTTCTAGGTTGCTTCTCTCCTTGATCAGTTTCCACCCATTGCTTAATAAATATATACTTTTCTGATTAGAACTCTTTGCTCAAACAATTCTGAAAACCCTAGGTTTCTTTTTCATTCTGTTCTCTACAATTAGCTTACACTTTTAATCTGGATATAGTGTTTATTAAAATAAATAAATATAGAATATTAAATCTCTATATACTTCATGTTGTCTATAACTCTCATGGACTAGAAAGAAAAATTAAGAGAGTAGACAATCTACCAGCAATCCATGGCTTTAGCAAGCATAAAAAAATCTATGTAGAATACATAACGAAAAAGGTAATTCAGTATTTCCATCTCACAGAGCTTTTTTCCCCCTTTTTTTTAGATTTTCAATTTATTCTGCCCCGTTACATTGATCTAAACAAGAGTTACAGTATTCAGGGTCTGTGTTCTACTAATGATTTTGTTTTGCTTTGTTTTTGTTTTTTTTAGCATCTTATAAGAAGAAACATATGAATCCTGGCATTCAGTGGGTTTTGAAAGAAAACATGATTTAGACAGCAATGTCAGTTTGAATCATGCAGTTTGATAAAATAACCAAGATAGCTTGAAAACATTACTAAGCAGTTGCCATATATAAAATTACATCAAGATTAATTTATGTGGAAAAACAGTTCATAATAAGGCTTATTATTTGTTGCTGTGATCATATTGAAAGCAATAGAGAAGCTTAATTGCACATAAAAATCATAATTAACAGAATTAAACAAATAGATAACATCAGGCATTAATATATCTTCCATAAACTGAAATTGATTAGAGGGAGGGAGGAAGAGAGAGAGGGAGAGCAAAAGAGAAATAGATGGACATATCTTATTTACCTTCTCAGCACTATAATTGATATAACAGCTGCAATCAAGGTAACAGCCAGATTAAAAAAATTGATTCTGGGCCAGAATTGTAACCCAAGAAAGCATTTCAAACACAGAATGGGACAACTCGCTGCAGCCAACTCATCACGGGACAATTTGCTATAGGACAACTTAACAATTCTATTTAATTATTTAAAGTAAATTAAAAATTATTTTAATTTTTGCCATTCCCATTTCATTCTGTCCCTTCTTTTGCATCTTTTCTTTAATGATTCTATTCCACCATTTCTTTGATATTAGGGTAACTCTTGTTCAGCAACGGGTTGTCCTGTGGTGAAGTGGCCATGGTGAGTTGTCATAGACCCTTTCAGAGAAGACCCTCCTCCTCATGAAGATGGGAGGGAGGAAAGAAGGCATCCAGACTTGCAAGATTCTATCCCGATAACCTTATAATAAAAATAGAATTAGCATGCATGACTTTTATTTCTGCCCTGATCTACCTTAAAGGACTGACGGCAACTCTCTTCAGTCAGATATTATGTAACATAGTCTATGTATCATTGTTTACATAGAAGAGCTTATGGCTGCCTTTATCATACCAAAATAATTCCCCCCCCAGATTTTCTCAGATTTATTCTGAATTGATTGTTTCAGGAATCAAGAATCATTCAACTTTAGCAGCTAAGATAAAGATATGGTCCTGCAACTTCTTTATCCATTTGTTGCTTCATTTTATGATTCATCCATGACAAGAGTTTTAGCTCTTCTTGTGGTTTATAGCAGCATCAATTTTGCTTTATTCAGTCTATTTTATTTAGATTAAATAAGAGGGAATATATAGGTACCTTTGAAAATGACATTTACAGCAAGAATGCGTCAATTGACAGTTCATGGAAAGATATAAATCAGCTGAAGATTACCCCCTCACACACACCTTGCTTCCTTAGACCCTTCACAATTTATTATTACTTTTCATCTCTTTTGTTGGACTTTTTTTAAAAACTTGGGATATATATATTTGTCCTATTACTCAGTTGAAGTACTCCATAAAATAGATACATTTCATAAATCATAGAATTGCAAAGCAGTTGTGCACTCAAAATTAGCCACAACAGTTTAACTGTTCTGAAATTCTATAGACTCTTTGTTATTTATTACTGAAGAGTTTCTAGTCTTGAGAAGACATGCAATGATTTCTCCATCAAAGAATTCATTTTGTTCCACATTAACAGATAAGAGCATAAAAAATCAGTTCTGAGTAGTAACATTAATTTTATTGCCAGAAAAAAATGCAAGACATACTAAAAAGAACTAATGGTCATTAGTTACAGTACAAAACAGATTCTGACAGGAAAATAGGAATAATTGGAAGGGAAAGTGAGACCTTGACTGGTAGAGTCAAGATAAGTATTAAGACAATGGTCCCACCCATCACTGGAATGTGGTTCCTTTAAAAGGCTTTCTATGAGGAAGTGCAACTGTTAGGTTAAAAACAGTTTTCCATTCCTTTTCATTGTTTATATGTCCATTCAGTGAATGAACACAGGAAAGGAGATTGTATCTAGTGATTTTCATATGGCTAGGTTTACACATACTGCTAAGCCATGGTTTAATTGCAATGTCTTACTTAAGACATCAATCCTATAAATCATGGCTTACAGTGCAGAATGACTGGGTTCACACAACATGCTAAGTCAACACCAAACAAACAATACCATGTGTTAACTCAAAGGAGGGGCCCAACAATTGAGTGAAGAGAATACTGAATTGTAAGTCCAGCAAAATGCTTTATCACTCATCTAGTCATTAAAAACTGATCAATGTGCCTGATATTCCTTTGCAACTTACAGTTATTTTTAATGTATCAACATGGTCATATTCCCTCTATAAACTGTGCAGGTCTGGTTTAGATTTTACAAGGGAAAACAATGACTTTAAAAGAGAACTTGATACAGAAACGTGTAACAAGCTAAAAGATATAAAGCAGGCTTTATTGACGGTTAAGCATATCCAAGATGCCTGAATAGCCAGGTAGCTATGATTAAATGTGAATGTAGCTGAACAAAGTTAAAAAAAGAAGGCAAAGCAGAATAACAGGAACTACCATACTTTATAGAGAGAAGTATGATCAAGAAAAGATTGGAAGAATGGATTAAGATTATATTGCATCGTAAATGTTTAAGGGACAGACAATTGGTCTTATCACACAAATCATCTGTCCTGGTTCCTGCTTTTCTTATAACATCCCTCCCCATCTCATCCTGTATTTCTCATATGAAGTATAACAAATTGTGAGAACATCAGAATGCAGAAAGACACGTCCTGTTAGAAACATCTTTAGAACATTTTCCCAAGATCTCTTCCATTGTGCCCACAGTAAAAAAAATGACAATAAAGGTTATCTATCTATCTATCTATCTATCTATCTATCTATCTATCTATCTATCTATCTATCTATCTATCTATCTATCTATCTATCTATCTATCTATCTATCTATCTTCTTTCCCTTTTAGGACATCAAGCATAGCAATTATTTACCAAATAGATATTAAATTTTATAATCATTTATGCTTTAAGTAAAAACAATAGCAATAATCCATTAAAAAGCTAACCTATTTTGATTCTTAAACCCCTTCTATTGCTTGTTTACAGAACTACTGTGTCATGTGATCAACTGTGTGGCATGCTCATGCTAAGATGAAGTGCAATGAATGAATGGATTAGCTATGCATGGGTATCTTGGACCCAAATTTATAGGGATATCTCTGTCATTATTTTAGAATTAAATTTGGTGGCAAATTCTAGACAAATTAGGGTATCATAAGGTCACATTTTCAGAAATCATTTCCACTGTGTTTGGGGACGAACGTTTGGTTAAAATATCCTTGACCTTCCTTGGATTTATTCTTGTAGAAAGATGCCTTGAGAGTAGCTGACTTAAGAGCTCAGACTGTTAAACATGGGAAATCCAGAGGGGGATTCCTGTGAATAAGGTGGGCAATTCTCGAACATAGGACTCACAAAGCAGGGTACACGAGCCTGGCTCCAGGGAATTGTAAACGCTTCTTTGTGGGAGGGTGCCTTCCCCGCGGCCTTAAAGGAGGCGGTGGTGAGGCCCCTCCTTAAGAAGCCCTCCCTGGACCCAGATGTATTGGCTAACTATCGCCCGGTCTCCAACCTTCGCTTTGTGGCGAAGGTTGTCGAGAGTGTGGTTGCGCAGCAATT
>NW_015386126.1:1007571-1049256 GCF_001527695.2 Protobothrops mucrosquamatus
GGCTGGCGACCTCCAGGGGGAGGGCCTTCTCGGTGGGAGCTCCCACCCTCTGGAACGAACTACCCCCAGAGATCCGGGTGATCCCGGATCTCCCCTCCTTCCGCCGCGCCCTAAAGACATGGCTCTTCCAACAAGCGGGATTGGCCTAGGGGAATTTTAGTGGGGTTTTAAGAGTAATTTTAATTGACATAGGCCACAGGAAATATTTCTTTTTAATTAGGTTTTAAACTGGGTATTTTTATTGTTGTATTTGTTTTATAAGGCTGTCAGCCGCCCTGAGTCCGTAAGGAGAAGGGCGGGATAAAAATTAAATAAATAAAATAAATAAATGTGAATGCATCCCTAAATCCAATAGTAAGGATTAAATAATTTGAAATTGGAAAGGAGCTTCATTTTAGCACTTAAACCATGTATTCCAGCTCTTCCAGATCTTAGGCAAATATGGGACTTTCTCAAGTAAAAGGAGTTTAAATTAACTCAAATGTTCAATAACAGCCATTAGGAACTAAAGAGTACGTCATTTATCTGATAATGCAGTAGAAGAATGCAGTCTTCTTTTTAATCCTATATTGTTCAGTTCAATATGCTATGGGAAAAGAGATAAAAATATGTTCAGAAAAAGATAAAGAGATTATTCACATATTTTCCACTTTTGTTAGAGCTACCCAAATTAAACCATCGCTATCAAAAAATATTTCATTCCAATTTCATAGTTGATTAGCTTGCCATTTCTTTCTTGGTATTAAATTCTGGCATTAGGTTTGCATAGCTAATTAAGGATGGAACAAATGCAGTTCCTTCAAGCAGCATGAGTATGCAAGAAAATTCAATGGTCAAAGTCAAAAGCATTTTTTTTGGATCATCTTGTACTGTGAAATTATTATATCAATACCATTTCTATTTTGCTCTTTTATAAGAGAAAACTCTGTGCGTATGTATGTGTGTTGCTTCTGATAGGTCATTATTTCTAACATTTAAACATACAAAGGAGAGTCACCTCAGATTAACATATGCTTCTATATAAATATGAGCACTTATAGCTATCTGAGTTTGCATTTAGACTACAATTTGTCAGCTTCATCTGTATCCCTAGCTACAATGAGTCATTTCACTTGGTTTAGATTTATATCCAGAGCGCTGGAGATTGTCTTATTTATTTATTTATCAAATTTCTACATTGTCCATCTCATCTAAGTGACTCATATATTGAAGCAAGAGGATAATTACTAAAATCTATGGTCAAGTTTTAAAGCTAGATGGAAGAAAGGCAGGATTGTTTTATGGCATGGCACTTTATACTGTAAAAGCAGAAGGCAGAAGCAATGCTATTTCATGCAAACTATATTTATAATTCAGCTTCCTCAGTTAGAAAGGATCAAGAATAAATGGCTGGAAACCATAAAATTAGCAATGTTTTCAATTGTGCATGAAGTAAACATAGAAAAGAACAATGTTTAAATATTTGAAATGGAATCCAAAATACTGTCAACTGCCAAGTATATTTTTTATAAAACACTTTGCACAGAGTTTGCATATTTTTTACAGGGGACGATATATGCCCACATCTTATAAATTGATTTCCTCAGTGTGATTCTTGATATTTTTGATTGCAAGGGCATTAACCTAAATTTCTGGTTGGGATTACCGGCATGAAGTTTTCTTCTTTTAGGTTGTTTTAAGATATCCACAAACTATTTACAAAATAAGCAAGGGAGTATATGTCAGTGAAGCAAATCCAGGTATTGTAATATACTTGCATATTTATTTATTTAGTTGTTAAATTTCTTTGCTGCCTATCTCGCCATGGAGCTACTCTAGGTGGCTTACAACAATAAAAAGGAAGAAAGGAAAATAATGTAAATTGAACAGAAGTAAAACAATAGAACAATAAAATAAACAATAAAAAAGAAAACGAGAATACATAAATATGATAGAAAAAGGATGGACGGGTGGAGAGCAGACAGCCAGATGGGGGAGGTGGAGTATGCCATCAGCTGTAAGATACTTACTAAAGAAATCGTAGATTGTTCCTAAACATGGATCTATACTACCTTGTGATGTCATTACAATGTAAAACTTTACATATTCTTGACAAGGCTTTAGACTGACAGTCATTTTGGGGGAAAAAAAGGCTTCAAAAATTACAGAGTCCTTCAAAAAGTTGGGGAGGAAGCTAATAGTGACAAGAGAAAATTCAATAGAAGACCTATATGAGTAGTCAAAAAATCTGGCAGAGAAAGTGATGGGATTAGTCACTGGCATCACAAAGAGGTCTTCAGAAATATGTTTTTTCTAAAGACTAATCAGCTTTAAAGAGTTTGGCAGCCAGAGAAAATAAATGGGAAATTATAAATAGGCATGGCTTGCCTAGCTGGTTCTAACAGTGAGTTAGTAGTGATATTGGAAATTATAATTGTGCAACTATTGTAGCACTCTTGGAAATTAGCATAGTTGCAAAGTACTAATAACCTGTGTTTATTATATATTGTTATTCAAAGTTTGCTATTTGCGCCAAAGAAAGCTGAAGTGTAATAGAAAAGCTTTTAGGACTGCTTGGGCCACAGTAGTATTCCTAGCTAATATATTAATGCAGGGCATCGGCTTGGAATAATATGTCTAAAGAAATACATGGCGATAACAGCAAAATCAGCTTCTTGGGAAACTTTGTAGAAGGAAAATCCCAATAAATAAAAGCAAAGGTACAGCAGGATATGCATTTTGTGATGACAAATTATTTTCCAACCAAGATACAATTTTTACCAATTTACTTTCCAATCATAATGCTCTGAGGAAGGAGACTGAAGTTACATTTCATATTATACAAATTGTAAAGCATGTATTGTACGCTGCATCAGATGCTGATAATTCCAATTAAAAGCAATCTACAGAAACTGGATTCAGACAATTCTGATAAATTAAATGTTAAAAGAAATGACTATCTTCTAAGCAGTCATTTCTAACCGAAATATGTTATTTTCACATAATTCATTTCTTAGTTTTTCATACAGTTGCACAGATACTCTGAGGCCAACATAAGGAAAAGATCTAAAACTTTCCCTTACAAGTGGTCCTCGAGTTACAACAGTTTGTTTAGTGACTGTTCAAAGCTACAACATCACTGAAAAAAGGGACTTATGACTGTTTTTCACACTTATGATTGTTGAAGCATCCCCACGGTCATGTGATCAAAATTCAGATGCTTGGCAACTGACTCATAGTTATGACAGTTGCAGTGTCCCAGGGTCATGTAACCACCTTTTGTGACCTTCCGACAAGCAAAGTCAATGGGGAAGCCAGATTCACTTAACAATCATGTTACTCACTTAACAGTTACACAGATTCACTTGTGGCAAGTTAGGTCATAAAATGGGGAAAAACTCACTTAGCAACAGAGATTTTGGACTCAATTGTCATTAAGTCGAGGACTACCTGTATTTTTAGATCTATAGAATATGTTCGCTGCAGCTTAGCAGAATTATAAATACCTAGCTATAAAACAGATTTGGTACAAACAGCTATATGCATACATATAGCAAAGAGAAAAATTGTTATTAAGTTTTTCATAAAAATTAAAATACAAGTGAAGTAGTATTCGGTATTTCCATGATGTGAAAGTACAGTCTTGATGAATTCTTTCTAGTTTTACACTATTCTTATGTGCAAAATTGGTGGGATTCTCAAGTCTCAGATTTGCCTGAACTAATAGTCTTCAGACATATGCTCAGTCATCAGGAATTATGGGAACTGTAACCTAACAATGTCTGAGCCTGCCATAATTATCGCCACTGATATATAATTTTAAACTCATCAAAAGAATAGCAATACACACATTGAAAACATCTCTTATTCTCTGAAAATATTAAATGCAATTTCTGGCCACCAACTACTGTCAGTCCTAATCTGAAAAGTTGAGCATTGAATGAAAAACAACAAAGATCAAAGAAAATAGCAGTAGATCAAGATAAGTGTTTTCAAGAACAAACAGTAAAAGACAGGCTGCAGTTGCTTGATAACAGACTAGGAGCTGGTAGCTATAAGAGTTTTTGCAGGTTAAAGAATTAAGATTTTACCAGGCATTGGGGTAACTGTTTTTTTTCCAAAGGGTGTTTTGTTGGTTGTTTTTTCTACATGGAGAATTATGTAGAATAGCCACATGACAACTCAGCATGAAATGAAACAGTAAAGCTATTTTGATGCTAAATTGCACTTTAGGAAGTAAAATGGGTTAATCAAAACAATAATAATACATCAAATCTATATTGTTTTTACTATATTTAGCAAGGGGAAAAAAACTATATGACTTTTTCTTAGAAGGGACAAACTTCAAAAAAATTCAATTTCAACTAACAATTTATTCTATGAATATATACATAATTTGAATAGTTATATTTGCCTGGGAAAAAAATCTGAGATTGGAGAAAACATGCTGGGAATATAATTTTTCTTGTAATTTTGCAAAGCAAAGGAAATTGATTACAAAAAACCATGATGAGAAAGAAGGATTCCTGCAGCTAGATCACTGTCCCATGATACAATGTATGGACTTTCTATGCAGTCCATAAGTATGTAAAGGTCAAGTTATACCTTCCAGTCCTTAAACTGGAATTTAGCAAATACAAATGTGAGGCTTATGAAGGAACTTCTAGTTTTGTTCCTGAAAATAGACAACTGCCATACCTGGTCCATAATATTGAATATTTTCATTTCCTATCTTACATAAAGGTCAGATATTGGGACATGTTTTTAAATAAAATAAACATGTTTAAATTATCGTTATGCAGTAATAATACTACAGGTAGTCTATGACTTACAACAGTTTGTTTAGTGAGTATTCAAAGTTACAACAACACTGAAAAAGTGACAGTTTTTCACAATTGCAACTGTTGCGGCATCCCTGTGGTCATGTGATCAAAATGTGGATGTTTGGCGGCTAATTTATATTTATGATAGTTGCAGTGTACTGCATGTGATTAGCTTTTGTGATCTTCTGACAAGAAAATCAATGGGAAAACTAGATCCACTTAATAACTGCAATTATTGACTTAACTACTGTGGCAAGAAAGGTTGTAAAAAAACTCACTTAACAAATATCTCAGCGACATACATTTTGTGCTCAATTGTGGTCATAAGTCGAGGTCTACCTGTACTTGGAAATTTTAATGCAAGGTTAGAGACCATTAAGTTAATTTTGGCAACTCTGGGAATGGATGAAGAGGAATGTTTTTTTTATAGACAATCCAGAAGTTACAAGACATGCATATTAATAAAAAACTAGAACATGAATGTACTGCTACACAAAACAAATTATTGCATGCTGAATGGGAAATGGCCTGGAGCTATTGATAAGAACGTTGTGTAAGTTGCAGGAAAAGGTGTAGTAGAATTGGAACAAAACAACTAGGAATTGTGGATTACGTTTGAATTCCCACATCCTCCTAGGAAATGGTTCAAGATTTTCAGATATCTCCTACAGAGTTAATAATCAGAATCAGATCTATAAGTGAGCCTGGAAAGAGCCAAGACTGGGTAGCCGTGTGCTCTCTCCGCTTTTTGCGTTCTGTGCTAAATAGTTGAACAAGGTTAATGCTACACCTTTTTGAGAAAGTACACTGTAGACATAGAAAATTAGGCAGAATTTGTAACACTTTTCAACTAACACATTTTATTAAAAGGCAAAAGCTTTCACATTCTTCAGATCATATATATTTATGTGAGCTGTAATTCACAAAAGCTTTTGTGTTTAAATAAAATTTGTTAGTTGAAATTAGATGCTACCAGATTCCTCTGATTTTTGCCTCCATAGCTTAACACAGCTCCTTGTACAGTGACTAGACATTTTGGTGTCTTTTTTCATGCTACTATGTTTTGGCAAATTTTGGTTGGAACAGCTTATGCAGCAGAGAGGAAAAGAAAAGAGTTTCAAAGGCTGCATGCAGCTTTTTGACCTCACGCTATTCACCCTTCGGTAGATGGTTTGTCTCAATTTTAACTTTAAAACTAAGCATTCAATGCCACAATGTGAAATAATAAATTCATAGAGTAAATTACCATCTATTTCTAATGTCGGTTATAAATTAACCTGCATCACAGAACTAGATATAGATAGTAATCTTGAATAACCTATATTAATACGTAAAGTATAGATATTGCCATATCTACATTCAGGCTCAAATTCAGAGGGCAAATTAAGTTAGCAAGTAAGATTACTGTAGGATACATAGTCTTTCTAGTGTTTGTCAAGGTCTAAATATTCCATTATTTTTACTTTTGTTTTAAAAAGTTAGGAATATACATTATATACATCCTAAACCCGAACTACAGATATTTGAGAGATATATACATACATACATACATACATACATACATACATACATACATACATAATTCTTTGTTAGCAATCCAAATTTTGAAAAATACATACATATATATATATATATATATATATATATATATATATGTGTGTGTGTGTGTGTGTGTGTGTGTGTGTGTAGCTTAAATGTAGGATGTATATAATGCATATTCCAAACTTTTTAAAACAAAAGTATATATATATGTGGGTTGGTTTCTGAACGTTTCATTACCAGACTGGATAACATCTTCAGCAGAGTTTAGGGGGAAAGGTATAAAGCAGATTTTCTAAAACTTGAGGTTTTACAAGCATGGCATATTTCTATATCAAATCAGGTAACTGCAATTTTTGGCAACTTCACTGTATTGTGTCACGTGATAAGTCTTTCTATCAGTACCTGGCATGTCTAGTAAATTACAGATCTTCAAGCCTGAAAGTGTGTTGCATGTATTTACTTGCAGATCAGCAATGAACACAAAGTCACCTTGAATAATTTGGACGTCTGCAAGATGATGGATGTGCAATCCATTTTTTGTGGTCTTGGCTTTTCATCAGTTTCAAATAAAGGAGCAATGTAAGCAAGCAATGTTCACTAAGCACTGCATTAATTCTCACACATTTATTTATTTTATATATAAATACATTTGGATACTATCTAACCTGCTAGGGATTCCTATATAAAAGTAATAATAATTAATAATAATAATAATAATAATAATAATAATAATAATAATAATAATAATAATAATAATAATAATAATAATAATAATAATAATAAAGTTGGAAGGAACCTTGGAGGTCATCTAGTCAAACCCACTGCTCAGGCAGGAAACCCTATACCATTTCAGACAAATGGCTGTCCAGCCTCTTGTTAAAAACTTCCAGTGTTGGAGCATTCACGGCTTCTGGAGGCAGGTTGTTCAACTGAATAATTGTTCTAACTGTCAGAAAATTTCTCCTTAGTTCTAGGTTGCTTCTCTCCTTGATTAGTTTCCATCCGTTGCTTCTTGTCCTGCCTTCAGGCGCTTTGGAGAATAGCTTGAGTCCCTCTTCTTTGTTGCAGCCCCTTTGCAAAAGGCAGCCTACTTGGAGCAGCTTAGAACTTGTGACAATACTTTTAATATTATTAAACAACAATATCTACCTAGTTCAGGTCCTTGGGAAGGGCTCAGTAGATAAACAAAACATCTGGCTGACTGGGCAACCACAATCCATAATAATAATATAATCTGTTATCTTTTGAGATAAAGTATTAAACGTTACTTTTTAAAAGAAAGAGTCATAATGCTGTCCAATGAGTTATAGAGTTAATAAATAAAATGAAAAATACTAAGATTATCTTTTGTTTTAAAACTGCACGTGCTAATTAAAAGCTAAATAACCTATGTATCAGATATTCTGAATTTGAGTTCAAAACAGTAGCATAACTTTAGTATTAAAAGATTGTTAAGTGACGTGTATCTTCAGGAAAATATTATACACTTGGAACTTGGTAATTTTGTCACCAATCACAAATCTAGTTGATTAAGTCAAGTTGACCATTCAGCTGGTAATAAAATTGATTCTGACCTTTCTGCTTCTCAAATGTGCTTTGTTGACCTATTTAAGGTTTGAGAGGCTTCACTAAAAGGCATGCATTGACACTTTGACACTATAAGTCAGTGGTGGCGAACCTATGGCATGGGTGCCAGAGGTGGCACTAAAAGCCCTCTCTGTGGGCACGCATGCCGTCGCCCCACCCCCACCACCCCCATGGCCCTCTCCTCACCAGCAGCCCCCCCCGGAGGAGAGTTGCCCTGGGCGCAGCCTGTGCAGAGCAGTGCAGCCAAGGACATGGCAGTGGGGACAAGACTCGCGCCCCATTGCGTACAGATGATGCTGCGGAGCGCAGACAGAGGGCATGGCCGCCATGATGCTGCTGGGCTGCCTGGATGATCTGCTGTGGCGGGCTGTGGAGGTGGTGGGTGGCCCTGCGGGCAGGAGATGTGGGGACGGGGCAGGGGCGAGGCGGGTTTTGGGCACTTGGTCTCTAAAAAGTTCGCCATCACTGCTATAAGTACAAGCATTTTTTTCTCAATATACATCATTTATCACACAAGCCAATTACTGGTAACTTCTACAGTTTGTAGAATCAAGGAGAGTCAAGTTATATTTAAAACTTGAGCACTGGGTATTAGTTGTGTTTTCATTCTTTATAAGATTTGTCACACTTTTCCAGGCCATACATCTGTACTCGAAAGGCAATCAATTATTGCCAAAAAATTGAACTGCGTTGATTTATGCAAGTGTCAGAGAAGAGATTGGATGGTCTTTGCATCAAGAAGTTGTTTTTGATGTTGAACTACAGCCTTGTGTGATTTTCATCTACGCAAATTACATCTACAAGTGTAGGAATCCTATTTTCAAATCCTATTCTATTCTACAATCTCAAATACATACTTTCAAGCTCTAGCCATTTCTCATAGGTTCAGTTTCAAATTTAAAACTCTTCTAGAACAGATGACATTTCACTGAATTTATTGTTTTACAAAGCAGAACATTGTGCAGTCATTGACGTTCCTTTCCTGAAAAGAACGTGCTTCATTTAGTGCAAAACTTCTGCTATTACTTCTTCCTTCAATAAATCCTGAAAAGATATTCTTATAATCTGGAGGAATTTGTGGAATGGTCAAATGTGGATGCCCAAATGCCTCCTGCCCTTGTCTTCATAGAAATTACCTAACATATAGAGATGATGAAGCTAAGATCAAAGTGCATAGATTTGAATTTGGAAGGGGAAAGAGCTGTATAGTGATACAAGAGGTAAGGTTTGAGTTGGCAGGACATATTCTTGTAAAATAACTGAAAATTATTGGCTCAGTTGTCAAGCCATGTAATTGCAATTTCTGCACAAAGCACTTCTTAGATCAGTCCCAACCAGAGTAGCTGTTGAACTGAGCTGAAGAGGAAGAAGTATGGACCATTTTCTGTTTCAGTGCAATTTTTTATTTAGCAGATCATGACATCTGCACTGAAATGTAGTTTTGAACTGTAGCACTGACTGGATTGCCTCTCAACACCGATTTCTGATTCTGATTCTTCTTTAGTCATCACTTGTTCCAAAATAGTTTCCCATGTAGCTCCAGTAGAATTGGAACTATTTTGATAACGTTCATAAATATACCTAGTGGTTGAGGCACCAGCTAGTAGACTGGAAGTTCAAGTTCCGTCAAGAAAATCAGCTGGGTGACTTTGGGTCAGTCACTCTCTCTCAACTTAACTCACCTCACAGGCGTTTTAATGTGGAGATAATAGGATGAGGAATGAGTATTAGATATGTTTGCCACCTTCAGTTATTTATAGAAATAAATGCATGCTAGTTTTGACTGCTATATATTTGTAATCCACGAAAGAGACCTAAAACAAGATGGATCGATAACATCAGCAAGTATTGCAGGCCCAATTGGCAAAAGAAAACTCAAGACCATATAGGTTGAAATCATGTGGAAGAGGTCTTCATCCTGCAATGGATAGACAATGGCTAAAATGGACGATCATTTGACTATGAGCAGCAGTGTGTAGCAGCAGCCAAAAAAAACTAATACAATCCTGGATTGTATAAACAGAGGCATAGAATCAAGATCACACGAAGTATTAGCACCGCTTTATAAAACCCTAGTGAGACCACACCTGGAATACTGCAACCAATTTTGGTTACTATACTACAAAAAAGATGTTAAGAATTTGTAAAAAGTACAGAGAAGAGCAACTAAGATGATCAAAGGCCTGGAGACACATGAAGAACAGCTGCAGGTCTTGGGTTTGGCTAGCCTAAAAAAAAGGAGAAATGGGGTGACATGATAACAGTATTCCAGTATTTGAGGGGCTGCCACAAAGAAGAAAGGGTCAAATTATTCTCCAAAGCACCAGAGGGCAGGACAAGAAACAAATGGTTGGAAACTGATCAAAGAGAGAAGCAACCTGGAATTCAGAAACTTTCTAACAGTGAGGACAATTAACTAGTGGAACAGCTTGCCTTCAGAAATCATGGGCGCTCCATCACTGGATGTTTTTAAGAAGAGACTGGACAGTCACTTGTTAGAGATGATATAGGTTCTCCTGCTTGAGCAGGGGGCTGGACTAGAAGACCTCCAAGGTCCCTTCCAGCTTTATTCTATTCTATTTTATTTGTACTACAAGGATCTTTAACAATACATTTGAAATTCAGTTGTATTGGATTGTATTGGCATAATTCTATGTCCACATTGTTTTTAGACCATATCTGGCTGAGAATTATGAGAATTTCCTTCCAATGTACAAGAGTTGAATACATTTATGATACTCCAGGCTGTTGGTACATTTTAAATCATAAATACAAATCATAAAATTGATTGATTCATATAATGGTCATGTGAATTATTTCTTCTTTTTTATGTGTTTTTTCTTGGCAGTTCAGTTTCATTAGAAGAATTTTTCTTCCAAGGAAGAAATTATTTTCATTTTATCACTTGATTATGACAGTGAACTAATACTGTAAAATGTCTCTATTATTAATGCAGTGATGTGTCTCCAGGAAAAACAATCATATGGGGAGGAATCTTTTGGTTCCATTTCCAATAAGGTCAGGCATGGGTTCATGGCTAGAATCCAGTCACAATGCCAATATAAATGCTGTTGTGAATTAATCTGAATCTTAACTATGAATCTTTGTTAATTCTATAAGATTCATGATATAGTAATGATTAATATTGACCTTATCTAAAACAGCAATACATAATGTTATCTACTTTTATTTTTTGGCATTTATATTTGCATTTTTTCCACCTCACATAGTTTAACTTAATGATATCAGTATATAGTCCTCACAAATCCATGAATAAATACCAGATTGAGGTGTGTTTTCTTTTATTCCACCTAACAAAATCTTTTCTTTTACTAGATTTATCTTCATTTATCCTTGGGCAGATTAATAGTTTTATTGCACTCAGTGAAAAATGAGTTTTGGCCCCGTATAGGTACCATTCTGCAGCAGGACTGATGAACCCATAGGAAGCTCCTTTCCCATTGCTGACCCTTGTTTATATCAATGTTTATACCCTTTAGAAGCTGGAGATTCACTGGAGGCTTGTATATTTAAATATTCTGACCATATGTTCAGGCTATCAGTGTAAACTCTTCTCCTTGGTCTCTTGACTCAATTTCAGATGCCACCAACTACCACAGCCAACAACAACGACCAACCACTTTACTGCTGCCAGTTGAATTCTTCCCTTCATCTCACTGTTTCTATGGCTTATTTTGATTCCACAAGTCATAAACCAGAAGAGTAATATATATTTCACTATAACATAAGTGGAAAGTTGTCATTTTGTTTTGAGTTTTTCTAAGAATCATGAGAGACTTTGGTGAATGATTAAAAAGGTAAAATATATATCAGACTAGCTTTATTAGCTGCACACAAACATATGCAGAAGCAGGATCTACACTTTAGACTAAATTATGATTAGTTTACTATGTTGTATTCTCTAACTTTAAGGTCTAAAATATTTATTGTCACTACAATCAATATGCTTCTATAGTATTATCATTTTGCAAATAGGCAGTGAAAGAAATGGTGAAAATGAAATTTAACATTCTCTTGATTATACCTGATTTTTTCCAGTTATATAAGCAGATTGCTTGGGAGAGTTATAAAGGCACTCATATAGCTGTCCTCTGCATTAATGGCTGTTAGCTACCTCTATAATCCCAGTAGGGAGGCTAAATGGACAGCTACTAAATGGTGCCAATAAACTGCAAAATATCTGCAGCATAGTCACTTCTAGAAATAGAAATAGTTCATGGATAGAAGAAGTTCGCTTAATGTGCTTTTTCATCCTTATCTACTTTTAAAGTGTTGAAGATCAGAAAATACCCAATTTTATGGATTTCAAGCATATGAATAATATCTGAAGAATATTTCTGGGCTTTTGTGGGATATCAAAATGGGAGAGGACTGTTGACCTTAATTTTAGACTCTAGGTTGTTAAATAATGTTAATACTGTAAGTCCGTATTGAACAATCACTCATTTAGCAACTGTTCAAAGTTACAATAGTGCTGAATAAAGAGAACTTATAGTGGGTCCTTGTAGTTGCCACTTTCACAACATCCCCATGATCACATGATCATGATTTGGGGATCTGGCAAATAGCTCATAATTCACCACATTGTAGTATCCTCTGGCCATGTAATCACCATTTACAACAATCACTGCCAGCTTCTAACAAGCAAAGTCAATAGGGAAGCTGCCAGGAAGTCACAAATGGCAATCATCTGACCATGGGCTTTGCCTAACGCAACTGCTGTCATAAGTCAGCACAGTCAGGTAACATAGATATAACCGCAACATCCCAAGTACCATCTCATTAACTGAGAACTAACAGATGATGTTTACCTTGTGCCTACTTATTTCTAGTCAGAGCTACTGAGATGAAGACTATTAGTCTTTGCGCAATAAATCAAGAGAAATGTATAGGATCAAAATATAACTCAGTGTTCCTAGCATGAAGTTTATCTTATTTTATCATGGTTTGCTGTAGCAGTCATTTTCTATAGGGCAAGTGATATATTGAACATGATCCACTCAAATTGTATGTAGAGAGTTCACCCATAAAGTATCCCAATACATATTTTGAGATAGGGATTGCAAACTGGTTTTCCCAAATTAAAACCATTGTGATGAACACAAACTGGGATGAAATTATATACCCTCAAATCAGGCTATACACACACACGCACACACACACACTTCAAATTTTAATTTTGGTGAAATAAATGCAAGAAAGCTATTGCCGATATTTTTCTTAAGGGAATAATTTATTAACTATGGAAAATAACCTGTCACAGTGCTAACATATTCTTGTGAATGTATTTTAATTTGCTGATTATTCATTTTGAATAGGTAGAAAAATATCACCCTTTTTATGTAATCTAGTATTTGGACAGCAATTTTGTGGGCAAGAATAATGAAACAAATTGCTGTAATTATTCAGCTATAAAAATAGGACAACAGTTTCCTTATCATCAAAGGTGTACAACAATGCAATATAATTAATAGAGAACAAAATGCATTTTAATGGGGAATAGCATATAAAGGAGTATAGCATAACTACGAAAAAATATGTAGGAGCTAAAGCTTACAGTGTTTCCTTTCTACTATGATACTGAACAACAATTATGTCAGTTTTTAGTAAATACTTTTAAATATTTTCTATTGTGATTCATCTTCAAATACAGTAAAATATGGATGGTATAACAGTTGACTAATTGGGCGTCATGTCTATCCTCTTTATTTATTTGAAAAGATTTATATAGCCACCCATCATAAATAGCTCTCAGTGACTCACAAGAATAAAATAATCATAACACAAAAATAAAAATGAAATAAATAAAATAAAATAAAATAATCATAAAACAGTAAAAACAGTGTAGCAGTAAAAAAAATAAATCCTGCTCCTTAATCATCCTCTTGGGATGCTCCACAGCAGGCTTAGTTGCCATCCTTCCATACTATCTACCTATAGAATGCTATCCCAGAGTCCCAATAAAAAAGCAATTTTTAACAGTTCTCTGAAAGATTAGAAAGGTGTCTCCTAAATTGCCAGAGGGACAATGTTCCACAAGACAGGGGCAGCCACAGAGAAAGCACACTTCTGACGTCCCACCAAATGGCAAGATTTCAGGAAGATAAGCTTCTCTGAAGCTATAGGCTGACTGCCCCTCAACAATCTTCTTCTGGATGTTATATTTTTTGGACAAAAGTTATGTAACACTACCATGTCCAAAGATGATCTCTTGAAAGAAGACACACAATTGTCTCTTCCTGCAAAGAGGCATTAACTATCACTTGAACTTAGCCACATGCCACATCCTGGGAGCCCTTAATCAAACTAAAGGGGCAGGGGTCCAAAACATAACTGGCTTTAACTCCTGTCAGATAACCGTATTCAGATAACACATTTCAGTCAGCTGCCCAGCCAGAATCTAACTCCAAGTGAAGCCACTTTATTGACCAGATGCTGAATATATTCCTCAGAGTGGTCCTTTATTTTATGAAGGCATTGCTCTTTTAAATATCTGGATATGAATTTGGTTTCAGACAACATATTTTAACATTATTTGATTAAATCACTATATAGTGCAGCTGGTTAGTAAGGTTTACATGAATTGCAAAACAAATATTTTACATTGTAAAACAATCACCAAGGAATGTTAGCTATTCACTTTAATGTTGTCTCTACTAAGTAATGACTAGTCATTGAATGGTTTAAAGCAGTATTCTGCAAACTGGCCAAATTCCTGATGCATGAACCATCTCCAGAACAAATGAATGAACAAGTAAATTCCTTCTTGAGTAGGACCCCTGCTGAGTTTTCTGGGAGTTTCCACACATCTGGAAGGCATTGTTTGGAAAATACAGGTTTAAAGGAACCCAATACACTATGTACTTAATTGGGTAGTACCAGTAGAACTGCAGAAATTGTTGGAGGAATAGATTTTACCTCTTTTCAGTCTGGATTCTAGTCTTGATTAAGGACAGAATCAGACTTAACTTCACTGATAGATTCATTTCATTTAAGTATAAATAAAATTCTATTGATCTTGCTTAATCATTTTTCAGCTTTCTGTCTTTTTAACCAGTTTATCTCCCTGGATTGTGTTTGTTGTACAGTGGATTAAATGTTCTATTTCTAGACACAGGAAGGATTTCAGAGATTAGTGCCAGGTGATTTTGCTTCAGGAATTTGGCTGTGTCATGTCATAGACTACCATTTTATTCCCCATACTGTTTAATACGAAGGCAATTCAGAAATAAACCTTTGTTTGGTTATTAATGACAGACACCTGCAGATACAGAACTTGTATTATACACATTAGAAAACTACGTTACATTACTTTTCAACATAATCACCATTCAAATTGAGTCACTTGTCATAACGTCTTAAAAAGTTTGAAAATCCTTCTGCAAAAAAATCTCCTGCTTGGTAATGAAGCCACCTGTAACAGCATCGTGAAGCGCATTGTCATTGTCGAAGCAGTGTGACGCAAGCCACTGTTTCATTTAAAAAACTGGTTCATTTTCAATTGATCTAGCGGACAAGTCAACTGAAACACAACCTTCTCCCTCTACTCTTCACTCCCTACTGAACTACTGCTTACGGGACAGTGGGTATGGCGATGGGATTCCTTGGTATATTCCTTGGTATAGAAATTAGAAATACTGCCTATACTGCCTATACTATCATACTGTTAATGAAAGAAACAGAGCAAGCAAGCAAGCATGAAATAGAAAGAAAGAAAGAAAGAAAGAAAGAAAGAAAGAAAGAAAGAAAGAAAGAAAGAAAGAAAGAAAGAAAGAAAGGCATATTATTTAAGGACTTTGGTACAGTCATCACTATCTTTGGAGGATCCTGTGGCTAAGAATATCTATTACCAGCATTAGTCAATATATCATCTACAGTATATGCTTTCCTGTTAATATATAGTATGTATGTATGTATGTATGTATGTATGTATGTATGTATGTATGTTTGTATGTTAAAAGTTTGATATAATATGACCGGGTATATTAATGTTTTAAATAAAATAAAAATATTACATTTTGTCCATGTATTGATAACATCATGCTTAGACCACTTTGATCTAGTAAATTTGGCTCTATCCTTGTATTTGATCCAGCAGCTGCAGTTGGTACAGTCTGTAACACTTAGGTTGCTTAGTGGAATGTTGTTGCTCTATAGAAGCAGCTGTATAGGCTTTCAGTTAGCTAGAGACCCACATTAAAGGTTTTGCCTATGAAGTATAAGGCACTAAAGAATTTAAGATCAGGATGCCTGATGGACCACCTGTGCCATTAACAGACCAGATGGAAGTCTTAAATTGCTGCAGTAGTCCATTTCGAAGGTCACTAAGACATGAGTCACTGTGAGCAGAGCCTCTCAATCCTGGAACAGAACATCAGCTCTTTTAAGGATTTGTTTATAGATCAGAAATGGGAAATGGAAAGAAGAGATCATTTGTTGTATTTTAAGAAGAAATAAATTTCTAAAATTATTTATATTTGTGATGAAGGGCAAATCATTTCTCTGTATATTGTATTCTCTTTTCTTTATCATTTTTCTGCACTTTTTGATTTTGATTTTTAGTTTGTATTTTATTGTTGTAATTATTATTATGTTTAATAAAATTACTATAAAAAGTAGTTGTTTTAGCTTTGCTGTAGCAAAGAGCATTTGACCTGGTCCTGGGCAAACGTGTTCCAGTGTGATGATTGTTTGCTTTGTTATATTTTGTTCTTTGCCTATAAAAATACATACCCACAAGAGGCAATTATTCTAATCTGCCAATAATGTGAGATGCAAGTATACATCAACAAAGTAAAGTTCAATCAGCATGTGAACTTTCCAAATGTTATTAAAACATGTTACAAACTTGAATTCCTTATAGGTAAGAGAAGAAATTCAAAAGGATTTTATAGATGATTTTGAAGTTACCAGTAAATAATTTTATGTAACTCCAATAATAAAGTATTACTATAGTTGAAAGTTAAAATTTGAATTCTTTATTTCAGAAATTCCAGGTAGGAATGACTCATGAGTTATAACACTAGGACGTAGAGGTGTGAAGCCCCCCTTATTAATATTTGTTTTTATAGTGAAGGACATTGACATTATTCTGCTATAGATAATCATTTTCACTTCCTAAATATAAGATCTTTCCCCGGGAGCATTTACTGATAACTTTTCCTAAGTCTGATGAAACATGCACATATATATTTAGAACAAACTTCAGCAGAACCAAAAAGTAATACTATTTTTCTATTCTTTTGTGGTTATTGGCTTTGTTATAATGGGATTGTAGTATAAAATTTTATATCTATGTGATTACATAGGAGATATTTGTTCATAAAGTCAGAGTTGATGTCTGGAATATATGATCACATCTGTGTTGCCTTAAACATGAAAATAAGCTATGACTAGAGCAATGAAGAATCCTGACCTTTTATTAGTGAACAGGAGGTATTTTTTTCTCTGATGTGTAATCATCCTTTTCCTTATTTCTGTGCTAACAAAGGCACAGAAAGGCTTCCTGAATACTTTGAAGTCTCTACATTGCAGTTTAATCTTTCTTCAACCTTTTATTAGTTTTGACCCTTACTTAACCCTCCCACCAATATATGAAGATATAAATTAGGACCAGCATTCTTCAGAAATAAGTTGGAATATGTATTTCAGAACTTTTGCAGCACCTCTGTTATTCATTACAGCAGTTTTTCAAGTTTCCCTGTGACCATGAAATAAACAATATGGTTATGTTAAAAATTGAATTATTAAATCCTTATATTGGGTTGCAGTTGTTTATGGTTTGTTTCACAATCTGCACCAGGAAATTTCTGGACCTCACTACTTCGTATTTTTTCCTATTATGTAGCCAATTTGACTGCAAGATTGTTCATCCAGTGTAGTCCAAGTATAAAACATTTATTTTGATGTTGTTTGATGTGATAGTTTTCTTTGCAAAATTATATTAACACAAATCTTATTGTACTTACCTAATCCAATTCTTAGAGTGATCCCAGATTTCAGCAACATTTTGCCTTCCAAACAATCATTTAATAATCATGTTTTTTTCCTGCTATTGAATTAGTGGGACATATACTTGTAATAACAGAGTTTACTGAATAGTCAATAATTCTAATATGTACAGCTCTGATTTGATATGCAATATATATTCTGTATTTTAGGTTGCATATAAGTACATGTGAAACTCTTTTTGAGGGACACTGAGCCTCCATTTCTTTCTACAAGGTTTTGTGAAGCATAAATCATGTACCCAAGATAAAAGTCAAAGGGCTGATAAATTCAGGATACAATAGATGGTAGTGCTGATAAAGGAGAATGCAATGTAAAATTTAGGATACAACTCCAAGTTCCAAAGTAGAAATCATGAAGTTAATGACTTGAATTTCATTTCATTTCTGAATTGGTAGTATCACATTGAGTTTAGACCAGAGGTTCCCAACCTTTTGAGCACCAGGTATGGGTTCTGTGGAGAGGTTTTTCTGCAGACTGGAAGGGGCGTGGTTTCTTGTACTGCCTGCATCCCGCGGATGGGGCTTTGTTTGCGTGGACTGGTTTCTGGCATGCCACGGCCTGATGCCGGTTCACAGATCAGGGTTTGGGGACCCCTGGTCTAGACTGTTTAGCAAAAGCTTGATCTGCCCAAACTTTACAACAGAAGTAATGAAAGATTTAGTAATACCAAAGGTAGCGATGTAACTGCTAGGACTTGAATCACCAACTGCCAATATTTTTAAATACCCCAAAGCTAAAAAAGCACACCAATTTTGAAATTCAACATGTAACTTGGGGACGTAATTGTTTAATGTATGTAATTCATGTACACAATTTGCATTGTCTTTTATGATTAAAATTACTAGGTAATGCAACACAACCAGGCTGCCATCAGTGGAGAAACTTGATTGATTTAACTTTATCTTCTGGGACATTTAAGTGATTATCATTCTATATTTCAGTCGGCATATCTTACATTTGTGTAATAAAAATACATGTTCTCATGAAATCAGACTTTCATATTTTCTTTTCCACTGAGTCCTATGCATTTCACTAGAGTCATAGTATAAGAAATTTGGGATAATGGTTTTATAGAAAAAAGAAAGGGATAATAACATATCAGTAATAATTGATAGCATTTTAGTTCTGTGACAAGTAACAGGATTCATTTATTCATTAATATATCTAGAATACTTATTGCCTGCTGTACAGCAACAAGTGTTTTGAAAGCTGTTCAGAATTTTAACACCCAAATTATTAGAATGACCAAAGCCAAGATTAAAGCCAACATCCTAATCTTGTATTTGTAAACAGTTTTTTTGTAATAATAGTTACAAAGTCTGCTCCCCAAAAATGCAACAGGATAGCATTGGGCAGCTGCTTATCCTGTGGATAAATTATGGATGGACGAAAGGAAATGATTATCATATATTATCTCTCCATGTAAGTATATTTCATCTGTCTAGGCATGCACTCCCTTCATTCACACTTTAATTAAATAGCAATGAATAAACTATAACATAGTTATACAGAAAATGTTTAGTCACTTCTAGTCAAACTGTATATTTCAATGAATTCCTAACTGAAGCTGGCATGACCTTGATATGGTCCAAAATGACATTTTCCTGCAAATTTGAATGCTAACTTATTGTTGTTCAAAAGTTTAGAAAATAATAAAAAACAGTGAACATTGAAATGTTGAAGTGGAACACCCACTTTGGGACACACACCCTTTGGCAGAAATAGTTTTCAAAATTTTCTGTAGAATTTTTATATTGAAAATTCTTCCCAAGAGTCTTTCTATTTCTACTTTTGGATCTTATCCCTCCCTCTTGTAAAATTCTTCTACCTCAGAACTATTCTTGGGTCCTTTGTATATATTGCACATTTTAGATTTCTTCCAGGTTTTCAATATAATTCAAGTTTGAGGAATATTTCTTTTCTATTAAGTATTTTATAGTTAATTTGGATGTACATTTCAGACCATTATCTTGCTGAAATCCCAATATTTTTTTCCAGTTTCTTAACTGGAGTAAGACATTAACTTTTAAAGTAAGTTAATATTTGAATCTATTATTCCTTAGACTCACACAACATTTTCTCTGCCGCTGGCTGTCACTCAGTCCAAGCCTGACAACACCACTCTTGTATTTAATGGTTAGCCTTTTCTTCAATACTTTTGTTCTTTTTTTTCCTTTAATTGTAACATGTGGTTGTTGCTAAATAGTTGCATTTTGTTTCATTAGTCTAAAATACTTTGTTTTGTTCCCAAATGTTTCAGACTTATCAAGTTTCTTTGATGGAGGGAGAGGGATGAGACCAGGAAAGGGTTTTTTTTCCTGACATCTTTTCTGTGCAGATCACTGGGCAGAAGCAACATTGTACTGTGGTCTGCATAAAACTTCAGTATCAGGCAAACTTTTCAGCAGGTCATTTGCAGTAATCAATGAGTTCAGTTTTAAAGTTCTAAATAGATTTAAGGCATTCTAAGGTGTTTCGTTAGTTTTCAAGTGAATGAACGAAGTTGGCTATTTAGCTGGCCATAGGAAATTTTAAGTTGTTATTTTTGCTAGTGTTGTTACAAAGTACTGACTGAAAGGACTGATTTTAGCTTCTACATCTGCCATATATAATATTTTATTATTTTGGATCTGTACACAATTGTACCTACATATTGCACATGGATTCCAATTTGTAAAAAGATATGGTTAACTTTGTACAATGTAGAATTTCTTTGAACAGTTCCTTAAGGATTGATTGAAATATATAATTAGACTAAAGATGTCTAAAATGTTTCATATAACTACACAGAAATATACAAATAATGGACAACAGATTTGACAAAACTAGCCCAAATTATACCATTGTAATACAGTATATCAAGATACACTTGCATTCTACAAATCCCATCAGAAAAGGATAACAATATGGGTCCAGGAAAAATTTTTTCTAGAATGCATCTTATTTCTGCATATGCTTTCCAGAACTGAAGGGTTACAACGCACACACACATACACACACTCCAAGTATTTACTGACATTTCTATAGGAGTTATAAATTTTCCTATCATTTACCGTGCAAACTAGTTGTAGTGCAATCCAGATTGAACTATCAGAAAGGAAAAGAATTCTAGTTCAATTGCCTATCCGCTTCCCACATCATTCAATTTCCTGGTTTCTAATCAATAATGACAGATAATTTAAAGTATTAGATATAATATTGCACACTTATTTGCATCATGATTTGTGTGCATCTTTGGTCATGCAGGAAATGAAATGCAATTCAAAACTTTTTCTGATTTTGATGGGTCCATTCAAAGGATGAGCTAATTTGAGTCAAACCAAATGGATTTAATTAAGTCTAACTTAAAGCTGTAAGATGGCCACTGTTTGGACAAAAAATAAAAATTCCTCTAGTAAGGATCACTGTTTCAAATTAGTTCCAATTACTAGTATTTGTCTCTTTTAATGTAATGTTACATATATTCCCACCATAGTAGCATAATTATTTCTGATGTTAATTTTCCTATATAGTTACTAGTGGTCACACTTGCATAGTTTTAGCTATTTTACAACACTCAGAAACCTCCCCACCTAATGCTTTTATCACATATTATATTCCAAGCCATCTTGCATATTAAAGTGAGTCAGGCTTAATACTGTATGGAACCGCATCTATATGGAAAGAAGTGTGTAGTGGGGTGCTCCAGGGCTCTGTTCTAGGCCCAGTGCTCTTCAACATCTTCATCAACGATTGGACAAGGGGATAGACTGAGAACTCATCAGATTTGCAGATGACACCAAGCTGGCAGGAATAGCCAACACTCCAGAAGATAGGCTTAAGATACAGGAGGATCTGAATAAACTGGAACACTGGGTGCTATCTAACAAAATGAAATTCAACAGTTCAACAGTTCTACATTTAGGCAAGAAAAACCAAATGTAAAGGTATAGTTTAGGTGGTACCTTGCTCAATAGTAGTAACTGTGAGAGGGATCTTGGAGTCCTAGTGGACAATCACTTAGATATGAGCCAGCAGTGTGCTGCAGATGCCAAAAAAGCCAACACAGTGTTAGGCGGCATTAACAGAGGGATAGAATCAAGATCACATGAAGTATTAATACCACTTTACAATGCCTTGATAAGGCCACACTTGGAATACTGCATCCAGTTTTGGTCACCACAATGTAAAAAAGATGTTGAGACTCTAGAAAGAGTACAGAGAAGAGTAACAAAGATGATTAGGGGACTGGAGGCTAAAACATATAAGGACCGGTTGCTGGAATTGGGTATGTCTAGTTTAATGAAGAGAAGGATGAGAGGTGACATGATAGCAGTGTTCCAATATCTCAGGGGCTGCCACAAAGAACAGGGAGTCAAGCTATTCTTCAAAGCACCTAAAGGCAGGACAAGAAGCAACGGATGGAAACTAATCAAGGAGAGAAGCAACCTAGAACTAAGGAGAAACTTCCTGACAGTTAGAACCATTAACCAGTGGAACAACCTGCCTTCAGAAGTGGTGTATGCTTCAACACTGGAAGTTTTTAAGAAGAGACTGGACAACCATTTGTCTGAAATGGTATAGGGTTTCCTGCCTGAGCAGGGGTTGGACTTGGTGACCTCCAAGGTCCCTTCCAACTTTATTATTATTATTATTATTATTATTATTATTATTATTATTATTATTATTATTATTATTATTATTATTATTATTACTATTATTACTATTACAATTATAATTATAATTATTATTGTATTACAAAATTGGGATAAAATAGAACAAGAAAAATGAAACATTTCATATAGTCACATCCAACATTCCATTAATATAGTTAGGCCTTGATAGTTCAGAGAAGGGACAATAGCAAACAAATGTAAAACAAATATCTGCTGAAAAGCAAATATATTTATTATGCACTTTCATATACATAAGGACTTTTGCTTAATATAATACAAGAAATAAAATAAAAATTTTACAATGTGAAATTCAATGTACATTTTAGGCTATTTACAAACAGTCCAGGAAAGAAAGTTTCAACTGTGCACTATGTTATTTGAACAGTTCCAATGGAGGATATCAAGCATTAATAGACATTGGCATAGCAGCACAGATGACAAGAGGAAAGGATGCTTTAAGTAAAAGCAAAGCCATTTCCCATACTGATCATAATAAGATCTATATGGCGCTGCTATACCTTAACATGTCAACATTTTGAAAGATAAATTAACTAGCTGCTTCCCCTTAAGAATACCTGCTGGGGTCATTTGTGCTACAGATATTAAAAATCACTTTCTCAAACTGCAAAGGGTGATAATTTAGTTCATCTGGGAATGACTTTATACCGTGAATTGTAGGGAAAATAACAAAATATTGTAAAATGAGATGTGAAACAGAACCTATGAGTCCTGAATTATACTAAATTATAGCTGATCAGCCCTATAAAATCATGGCTTAACAGAACACACTCAACTTAACAATGGTAAAAAAGCATGGAATTGTCAATCTTTCAGATAATGAATGTTTATCTTTCTTGGAGAGAGGCCACAAAAGTCAATATATTAAAATCATATATTAAAGCAATGTGAAAGAGTCTCACACTCTTGTCAAGTGGATAGATTTATAATAATCAAGGAGGCATGCTGTATTCCAAAAAGGTTCTGAAAATATACAGGAACTTTTATGTCAATGTATTATCACAAACCATTTTCCTTTTAATCTTTTTTAATTGATTATTATGCTTAGGGGATATTCTTATCCCAGCTCCTTCAAATGATAAAATTATTCTGCTGAAAATCTAAAGGGTTCGGCAACATGTTGTGAATATGGCCATAAATGTAATTATAAAGTCACAAATACATACTAGGATAAAACAAGTCCAATAAATACAATCTCAGCAATAGCTGAGATGAGAAAGACAACAATCTTTAGGAATATTTGTTTAGAGTAAAACATTAATAAGAAATAAGGGCTGCAGTGTTGAATTGTTTTGCAAATACCCAGTACTAGAAGTTCAGAACAAATTTAAGCCAATGTTTTATATCCTAGGTCACTTAGCAATATTACTACTCCTGTATTATTTTACAAGAATCCTAATGGGTTCAGAATTATAAGCAGCTAGCAAAATATTAGGAAAAGGAGATTTTCAGAGAGTATGAATTCCTGTTTACATCGCATGTATCTTTTATGCTCTCAATGCACACAACCATGAATCTTTCTCATTGCCATATTCTCATCAGCCAGGGGAGACTTCCTACTGACAAGCTTTTGCCACAAATTTTGACCTTATGGCAGAAATCCCCATAGTTGAGCTATAATTTGTTCCATAAACAGCCATTTCTTCTTCTTAGGAAAAGTAAAGCAGTGACACTTGGTAACATCCCAGCAATGGGAAAAACACAAATGCCTGCCATCAGATACTCCTGTTCCGAGGTGTTTTTCGTGACAAAAGAGATGCACAGAATAGCAGGGACAGGATTTTATATCAATAGATAAAGACTGCTACAAAGCAATTTCAAACATTTTTCTTTGATATTTAGAGCTATAGAACTCTAATATGGTTTTTAAAATATATTTGAAAGAATGACTCAGGTGGTACAATCCAGCTGTTTATTATTATTTTCAGCTAGAAAGATATTATTACAGTTTACCATTTGCATCTAATCCAATAATAATATCAATAGGTGCCAAAATTGAAAACCTAAAAAGAGAACTTTATATTGGGGCTACACACAGAACAAAAAGAAGCGAAATAAGCCATTCTTCCTGCTTTAAATACATGCAGGCAGGTATCTGGGGTTAGGCTTGTCAACTGCTTCTAATCATTTCATTTTTCAGTAAATTGCTTTATGTGGGTTAACATTTCATGTCTACCTAACACTAAAATAGGTACCAGACATCTTCTAGAAGTTTTGGACTAAGTTACCCATTAGTTTCAAACAGGGGGACGACTGGAGATCACTAAATTGTCAGTACAATATAGTTCAGTGCAATAGAGATATCTTGTTTATCTCAAATCATTTAACTGGTGTTTGAAGGATTGAAAAACAGCCTTCATATATTATAACAGATGCCGTACCACTAGACTGTGTCTCTTCCACAGAAAAATCTTAAACGAGTCAGGGTTATGGATCTCTGTTAGCCTTTCAGAGGAAAGAGGCAACACAGATATAATTTGACTTAAGTCAATTAAAGGAGACATTGTTTCAAATACATTCCTTCACCAATGCTCTTCAAAATGAGTAACAAGAACAAGCTTAATGACTTGTAGCTAGAATGACAATTTAGCTACCATTGTCAAAAGACTGACATTCCTGGTGAGAAGCATCTGATATATAGGGCAATAGCCAAATGGAAATACAATTTAAGATGAACAGAAGAGTACCTCAGATTGGTTTGGTATCATGTTTGAGATGACCTTTACTATGTATGTACCCATGATTTTTTTGCGAACATAAAATGTGAACCAATCATACCCAGATAGAGCTACATGACCGAACACTGACATTTGGAATTGCAGTGTTTTTTTGGTGGGGGAATCATAAATATTATCAATTATTATTATGGCTGTGACATTGTGAAGAAGCGAAACTGGGATTGTTGTCTGTGTTTGGGAAAAGCAGCTGCAACCAGGCAAAAATTCTTTTCACCCCATTTCTCTGTATTCTCTCAGAGGGTTGTAAAAGTTTACAGACCCAGAAACCTGGGAGCATGTATTCATTCACTCACAAATTTGTTCACAAGCGTCCACACCAGTGTTTCACTTTCCTGGCTAACAGAACTGCACCCAGGCATTTTCAAGGACATGCCAAAGTCCAGAGATAGCCTCACACCATCCAGAATCTTAGCTTACAAAAGCAAATGCTAAGACAGAATGGGGAGGTACGCTTGGGAGAAAAGGTGATATAAAGATAGAAAAATGGAGGTGATATCTGGAGATTGGTAGCTATTACGGGCAGGACTATTATTCAGGTAGCTATTACGGGCAGGACTATTATTCAATTGCCAGGACCACAAGCTATAGTGAACAGCATTGTGCTAGTTTAAGTCCAGCTTAGAGCTTTGCTGGAAGCATGGTAGCAACCAGAAAAAGAACTGCATTGAGGCAGCACTTCATCCCAACCAATATAAAAAACGTTTGGAAGAAGGCTAAGATTATGTGCCACTTTAAAGACTTGGAGACTTTGTCTGAACTGAATATTAAAAGACTTGAGGAAAAAAAGGATTGCATATTAAACATGGCAACAGCAACTTCCAAATCCGAGAGGGATGGAATTGACCCAGAGCAATAGACTGTTGTTGGGGAAGGTGCGTGCTGCAATAAAGCATTGTGTGCAGATTTACTATGCTGTGGTGTGTCCAGTTCTTGGAAAGCAAAGAACCCTCAAAGGAAATTAGCCCTGTGGCTGTGGCAGTTCACATAATTCTCTTCCACATGCAAATTGCACCCTTTGAAATAGCTACAACCTTTTGTATGAGTATATGTGAACCTGCAGTAAAAAAAAATATAAGAAGTCTTATGACATCTTAAAGTCTAACTAGGAATCACATGCTGCAAAGCTGCTGGTGCAAGCATAAAACAGAAAAATGATATTCAACTGGTGTTTAAAAGGCTTATTAAAAGAAATAACCAGATGTATGTATATTTATGAAGTGAGGTTGTTTCATTCTTTTATGTAGTCAAAGATACTGCTTATCTTTTTGGCTGAAAGATTTTTTTGCCATATTAAAATAAAATAAATACATAAGGCAATGCCTTTCAGCACAAGCCACCATGGCATCTTTACCCGGATGATGCTTTTTGAAAAGAAGCTTACATTTCTAATTTCAGTTGTATGAGGAATATATGGTATTATCTTGTTCTGTTATTAAGGAAGAAAGTGCTTATTTTATGTATTAAGTATAAAGTACACAAAATACAATTTCTGAAGCACAGAAGGTTACATTAAGAAGGCAGCCTTAACTTTTAGGCACATTGCAGTAAATCAAGGTAACTGTGCTGCAGTGTTCACATTCAGAATTTTCAATGTAGTTTAATGAGTAAGAAATGCTTTTATCCCAGTCTAGCTGACAAACCATTCTTGGCAACCTCTTCTTTTTGTTCCTGGTGTTTTGAAAACTGCCTAAAAAACAAAAACAAAATAAAATGAAAATTTACATTCTACCTCAAAAATCTTAATGCTATCAATAACTGATTTATAATGTTTTCAATGATATATAAATAGCAATGACTAAAAATCTTAACAGTTTATCATTGATTTTTGAGGATCTTTAAAATGGATTGTCTGAAATCAAATCCATAGTTTGATCAACAATCTACCATGAAGTCTACTGTATCCAAGTAACATTGTCATGTCAGACTTGCTCTTAGCACTTTACCATATCTCAGTGACATGGAGTTTAGAATTTCCCCTGCCCCCCTCCTTGCAAAACTGAGTGCTACTCATAGGAATTAAGAAACAGAACAGGGTGATACAGCAACATGTTACAGATATTATGGTACTGGTGATAACATAACAATATGGCAATTATATTTTGACAAGATTATATTAATATTTAACATGCAATTTGTAACTGTCAATTATTTTTAACAAAATGAAAGCTTTTGTAACTTGAATTCCACTCATCCTTGAATTTCATTACATCACTTAATTATTATGGTTTTGTAATATTTTAGATATGAGATAAGATTGCATGGGCAAACACACAAGGCCAATTTGTAATATTTTAAAAACACAATATTGTTATGTTTGGAAAAAAGTTCTTGATTAAAGAAAAGCTTGTCTTTGAAAAAGTATAATCTAAGTCACAAGAAAGCTAATATATATAACTATGAAAATATAACTCTTACAAATAGCTTATTCTTAAATGAATACATTTCAGTCATTGATTGATTGAAGTTAGGTGATATCCATATTGAATAAAATAAAATATATATATTGTAAATCTATAGATCAAAGTTATCATTTTGGGGTCGTAAGTGCCAAATTCTCAGATTAACATAACACTTATTTATTCACATGTGGGACTTAATTCTAATTGGTCTTCTTTTTTTTCAGCACGCTGTGAGTTTAAATATGCAATCTTATGACTCTTGGAAGTTTCAATATAGATTTTAATTCCTTTCATATGGTAAACACATAGAAGGTTACTAACCTCTCATATTAGCAAATGATGTAGATACAATGATATTTTTCATATACTTCATTTTATACATATATATTTAGATGACTGGTTTTCCTAAAGATGAACATTGGTATCTTCTCAAATGTATGATAAAATCAGGGGCATGATGCATGAGCACAAATTATACACAAAACTTATAGTATGCGACCTTCAATATCTCCCCTGGTTCTGTGATTCTATCCAGCTTCATATCTCAGAAAAATAATGCTGTGGCCACAAAATTGCAATAAAGAACTACTGCAGTGTTTGCAGATTTTTTCTTAACTCTTCAATAAATCATGATCAAAAAGTACTAAGGCTATCATTTGAAATTTTTGTTACAGAAAAATGCATGACCATTCTACAGGCTATAATGCAATCTTTTCAATTACCTGGGACTCCACCAAAATATATCCTTTAGTCTTCTTTTAACTAACTTCATAACAAAACAATGATAGATCATGAAAAGGACTTCTGGTGGTGTTAGGCTGCACCAATGGCGGCTTTTGTTAGCCGCCCGCCTGGGAGCGCGTCAAAGCCTGAAGAGACAGCGTGCAACAGCTGTCTCTTGGCTAGGAACCCCGTCCCTCGGGCGAAGAGGGGGGGTGAGCAGTCCGGATAGGCTTAGAGCTCCCTCTCACCCCGGTTTTTTTTTCTGATCGGGGTTGGGGGGTGCGAGCTCAGCCGGAGTCTGGACGTCCTCCGCGCCCCAGGACGCCTTCGCTCCTTTCTTTTGCAGCGAAGCCAGATGCAACGCCCACCTCTGCTACTGAAAGCTACTTGGATTTAAATTACAAGCAGACGGAACTAAGCAGGAGGTTTGGAGTAGTTTCGGCTTATGTGGAATTTTGATTTTGAACTAACATCTTCCTTTTTGGTGGGGACTTAAAGTGGGAAGAAAATGGCTGCTTGCCGTTTCTTTGGAGCTGATAAAAAACTTTCGCTTTTTACTTTCACTCTCTTCTGGTTACTAACTGGATAGAGATATATTGTGGGGTTTTTTTGGTTTTTGGAAAGTTTTAGTTGCAAAGAATTTGCAATGTCTATTTGTTGGTGATACTTATTATTTTTATGGATTATTGAAGTGTTTTTCAAAGAAGTTTGAAGAATGGCTTTAAAATGGCTGCGGAATTGTGAAAGAAAGAAAGAAAAATCCATGCTTCTTTTTTGCTGGCTAAATGAGTTTTATAGTTCCAGATTGTATAGAGCAACGGGTGGATAAGTTATGTGAAGATGTTGAAGAAGATATTATGGAAATAACTTATAATGATATGTTATATGGTAGAGATTATGAAAATGATAAGCATGAAAAGCTGGGGAAGGAAGCTGTAATAGATCCGGTTGTCCTGGTGTACCTCCCTGATGAAATTTTGGAAAAAAAAGCTTATAGAAATGGGTCGTGCATCAGAGAAAACCAGCTGGAGATGTTGCTGCTTGTGTTTTTAGAAGATCTTGCTAGAATGGAATCATATCTGCAGAAATTTCGAACACGCTAAAAACTGTTAATGAAAAAGGTGGAATATTCATTGGCTTTGAAGGTATCATGAAAAGGATAAGCATGAAAAGCTGGGAAAGGAAGCTGTAATAGATCCGGTTATGGTCCTGGTGTACCTCCCTGATGAAATTTTGGAAAATAAGCTTATAGAAATGGGTCGTGCGTCAGAGAAAACCAGCTGGAGATGTTGCTGCTTGTGTTCTCAGAAGATCTTGCTATAATGGAATCACATGGGTTTATTATCAGTAGAAATTTCGAACATGCTACAAATTGTTAATGAAAAAGGTGGAAGATTCACTGGCTTTGAAGGTTGATCAGCAATGAAAAAAAAAAAGAATGGAAGCAAGGACTGGCTATGGAAGAATTTCTTGATGATAATCTTATATGAACGTTTTGAAAGTTTTATATTTTTTAAAAAATTTTGATTTGGAATTGATTTTTTGGATATATATTATTTGAATTAATAAGAGTTAAAGGATCGAAGTATTTGATAAAGAAGAGAGTAGATGGTTATACTATTGAAATTTGTTGTAAAAAAGAAAGAAAATTTTACTTAAAAGATATGTATTTGAGATCAAAAAGAGTTTAAATGATTAACGATATATAGTAATATTCTAAAGGACTTATATTGTCTTAGAGGAATTTAAAGATGGTTTTTAATGGGTTTTAAGATATTTGGATGATTAATAGCATTAAGATTAAAAGATATGTACTGGAGATCAAAAAAGAGTTTAAATATTAATGATATATAATTGTATTATTTTAAAGGACTTATATTGTTTTAGAGGAAGTTAAAGATGGTTTTTAATGGGTTTTAAGATATTTGGATGATTAATAGAAATAAGATTAGTAGTTAACTCTTTATTTGTAGAAACGGTAAAGTTTAATTTTTAGATACTTGGATCTGGGGAAGATGGATAATTATATTTTGAGTTTTGGAGTTAAAATAAATTAATATTGGTATGTATTATAATTGGATTGTTTTAGTTAGATGGGGGTTGTTTATTTACTCCTGTATTTAGTTCTGGGAAGTCCGGGGGGGGGATGGGGGGAAAGGGATTTCTTATGTATTTTGGTATACTAGAATGGTAGTAAGATATAATGTAATAGGAGGTTTTTCAGTTTGTTTTTGTTTTTATTATTATTATTATTGTATGCCATAATTATATTTCTGTTTATTTTAAAAATCAATAAAAATTTGTTTTAAAAAAAAATGATAGATCATGAAAAATATCACACTGATATCAAAGTTCATGGCATTTCATTCAACTCTGGATTAATGGCTATTTAAAAAAAGATTAGTTTGGAAAAGTTATTCATAACCAATCCATGTAATTTGTACTGGTTTTGCTATTCATACAGTTTCAACTAATTTTTTATAATTTATTTTAGTAACAAAATCTGAAGCATAATCAGTTACATTTAAAACAACAGAAAATTGGGTATTTCACTTCAACATAATTGTGAAGCTAATTTCTAAATAATTAGAAGAAAATTAATCAAAGCATCTGACAGCCATAAACATAATTAAATTACCTAAAGAAGCAACAATATTAATGATCTCATTTAAGTTTTAGTTTTAATTTTTGCCAGAGCATTAGAATTATTTTGATAGGGCATCCATAAATTCACCATTTGGCTAATGAAGGGAAGTGGCAAGCAGAAATTGTTTCAAGGTCCCATAAAAGTAAACTTTGTGAGTCTATTAATGTCCACATGGTTGTGGTTTAAGGCAATGTACATAAAATGCCTCTGACCATTTAACAGTTATATGGTTTATAATCTATTGTTCAATAGAAAATCACCAATTCTCATTCTTGATTGCCAATCAGCAACAATGCCTAACTAAGAACTCTTTGAATAGGACAACTCTAAAAGGTGCTCACCTTTTATAATGGTGTTTCTTTCTTGTAACTGAAGCTTGGGTCATTTCCCTCAATTTGAAGCTTTAAGGCTTGTTTAAGGCTAAATTCTGTTTCTGCAGATGGATAGCCTTCCAAAACCTCCTGATGTCCTCGATCCTGGACTGTTCGTGGTACAGACACTCTACCAAGAAAAACCTGATTGCTCTGAAGATGGTAGTTTGGATTTGTCATTATTCCATTTCTCTTTTTCTGCTCTCCACTTTGTTGATGGATCAGAAACTGCTGTTGGGACCGGCAAACTTCTTGCTGGGTTGAAGGGACTAAAATTTTGCACTGTGTATCAGCAGGCATATTTTTAAGAGGCACAGTAGTGCCACATTTGGTAACAGATATCTGTTTATCAAACTGAGTCATTTCATATTCTAAAACTTTTGGTTGTGAGGGAGTGGTTTGTTTTACTTTTTTCCCAGCAGACCCGGATTTGTTGGAGTTCTCAGTTTTCCCAGTTTTGTTTGGTTTTGTTGATTTTAGGCTGGGTTTCACTTGGCTCCATTCAAATTCACTATTTGGTGAACTATGATTCTGGCTTAAAGAATGAGTAGTGGAAGAAGGTGAAACAATGGACTGTCTACTTCTACTGCGGGGCAGTGAATGCTGCTGTATTTGTTCTGTAAAGGACATATTGTGGAAACTATCAATAGGTACTGTTTGGGCAGTTGCTGTAGATGAAGTTGTACGAAGTGAAGAGTTTTTTGAACTTTTCAGTGAATTATTAGATAAAGAGGACTTCTGTCGGTCAACTGTTGAATCAGGAGATTCAGAGGGTGAACTAAAAGCATGAGATGGCCCATTTGACAAACCACGTAAAGCAGCTTGTACATCACCCCCACCAGTGCTCCCTGAACTGTTTGATTTTATGGTTAAGGATTGCATTTTTGAAGGTACTGATTGCAAAGGTTTTTGCTCCATTGTATGGATTGGGGAAGGCGTGCATCCATTTAAACTAGAAGCACCATATTTTTCCAGTAGTTTAATTATTGGCGTGTGCCCGTTCTTTGCAGCAACACGCATCGCTGTGCGCCCAAACTGATCTGCATGATTTGGATCAGCACTATTTTCCAGTAATATCCGCACAACATCAATATGTCCTTCTTGGGCTGCAATGCAGAGTGCAGTAGCACCTTGATTGCATGTATGATCAACTAAGGAGCTGTGCTCAATCAAAAGCTGAACTACTTTGACGTGACCCTGCCATGCTGCCGACTGTAAAGCTGACCGTTTCTCATTGTCTGATGCATTTACATCAGCATGGTATGTTATCAGCATCTGTACCATCTCCACATGGCCCTGCCAGCAGGAAACATGGAGTGCCGTCCTTCCTTCAGCATCACTTGCTTCTACATTTGCACCATTTTCTAGGAAATACTCAGCCATTGATAGCTGGTTCTCTAAGGCCAGGATGTAAAGTGTTGGCCGGCCATCAGCATCTTTATAGTTCACATCAGCTCCATGGCTGAAAAGTAGTTCAACTATATCTCTGTGTCCTTCTAAAGCAGCAACACGGAGTGCATTTCTCCCATCATAGCCTCTATGATCAATATTAGATTTATTTTCCAGTAAAGTCTGCACACAGTCATAGTGGCCCTCCTGGGCTGCCAATATGAATGGTATACGTCCATCATTATCAATTTCACTAGTCCGAGCACCTTGTTCTATAAGTGCTTCACATATTAATCTGTGACCTTCAAAAGCAGCCATATGCAAAGGCGTCCATCCTGCATCATCCCTATGGTTTTCATCTAATCCTCTATCTAGCAGAGTCCGTACAACTTCAACATTACCTTGAGCAGATGCTATGCTAAGAACTGTCCGTCCTTCACTATCAATGCTATCCACAGCTGCTCCCCAAAATAATAAAGTATTTACAACTGAAGCATGGCCCATTGACGCTGCAGCAAGAAGAGGAGTGCGGCCATTGTTGTCAGTATGATCTACATCTGCTCCACCTTCTAGAAGCAAATCAACAACATCTACATGCCCTTCATAGGCTGCTACTAGCAGTGGAGTCATTCCATCTTTGTCACAATGATCCACCTCAGCTCCCCTGTCTATTAAAAGGCTCACAACTGAAGCATGTCCCTTGCTAGCAGGAACACAAAGAGCAGCAACAGAGAGAGCAGTCCTTCCATCCACATCCTCATGATTTACCTCTGCACCATGGTCTAGAAGATGCTCTACAATTTCTTTATGCCCCATGTACGCTGCAGCAATTAAAGCAGTTCTCCCTTCATTATCTGCTTTGTTCACCTCAGCCCCATGTTGCAACAAATTCAGTACAATATCTTCATGTCCTCCCCAGGCTGCTGCTCTCAAAGCTGTTCGACTGTCAGCATCTGCACAGTCCACTTTTACGCCAGCATACAGAAGTGCAGAAACAACCTCAGTATGTCCACCCCAAGCTGCAGATCGCAATGCTGTCCATCCATCATGGTCAGTATGATTTATGTTAGCGCCACATCCAATCAAACAATTTACAACTTTGGTGTGCCCTTGCCGTGCAGCTAAAGTAAGTGCTGTCTGCCCAAGGGTATCTTCAATTTCAAAATCTGCTCCTCTAGAAACTAACAAATTCACTACATCAAGATTGCCACTGTAGGCAGCATTGGCCAGCAATGTTCTTCCATTTGAATCACATTGATTTATTGAAGCACCATTATCCAATAAAGTTCGAATAGAATCTTCTCTTTCTAATGCTTGTCGCACAATGCAAGATGTCCGGTCGTCTTCACTATTAACATGAGCACCAGCTTTTACTAGCAATTGTAAAACTTCCTGCTCTTTGGGGATCAACGTCAACAAAGAATCTTTAACAGGAGTACCATTCCAGATCATCCATAAAGCTAACTCAGATGTTTCCAATTGTAAATTTGAATCTATTAAATGCAAAGCAAATTCTTGTGCTTCCAATGGTGCTAAATCCTTGGCTCGACATGTATAACTCATTGCTAGCATTCGATGTCCCTCTGCTGCATTGCATAAATATTTTTGTGTACAATGTTTTACATCCAACAACCATTCTGCAAAACTGTAATGAAAAAGGATCTTTGTGTTTCCTAGACCATCAACAAGAACTTTTGATAGAACATCTAGTTTGCGCTGGAAATCCTCCACAGACAATGCCATATTTTTGGTCCACACTGCATGGAACAATTCAGTTGTTGTGACTGGTCTGCAAGCAGCAAGGATTACATTCAGAATAGGTTGGACTTTTGCAAACTGTTTTCTCACAAAAAGTCTCTGACAAAGCCAAAGATAGAGTCCATTTAACGTTCCAGGGATATCACGAATTTCTCTTAGCATAATGAAATTTTCTACTACTCCATCTAGGACACGCTCAAGGTACAGAAAGCAACCACTGCTTTTAATGTGAAGCTGATTCAACATTTCTGCAGTTTCTTTTGTGAGATGTTGTCTCAGGGCTTCTTCTTGATCCAAGCGATGAAGAATATACTGTTGAACATCTTTCACAATATAGGCCTTTCTGAGGTCATCAAGACTTATTTTTCGAAAGCCTAGACAAAAGTAAGGGAAACAAAAAGGTAAGCATTCATAAGTTTAATTTCAAACAATTTGCTTATTCTGTTCGATTTAGTTATATAGACACTAATTTAGATGTATGTGATTGTTGATAATATTTCATGAACTACTTAATTACGCAATGAAGGTTCTCATTTAACACAGGACGTTTCCTGCTTAAGCTTCCAATTTTTAATATTTTATATAGCAATACTGCATACTCACAATCTGTAAACTTGCGATATGATAACTAATTCAGAAACTGAGTTTTGAGATTTGCTCTATCACAGATGATTCCATTTGCAAGATTATTAACAATGATTTGCCATTTGTCCATCTCTATATTATGACTTTTTTCAAGTCAGAAGTTTACAAAACTAATTTTGTAATAATCAACAAACAAATGTAATTTAAATTCTCTTTTCTTAAGAGAATGAACAATTCCATTTCATTAGGAATATGAAAAGAAGGGGGGAAATTCAGATGAAAATGAGCTCTACCTAGTCACAAGTATGCAACAGAAATAGAAGAAATGAGAATGCAAAGTGACCATTCTGTTTCCCTTTGGAAATATTTATTAATACATGAATTTATTAATTGGAAAATATTAAACACAAGAATAAGACTAATACAAAGTAAAATAGGGCAAAAAAGAGAAGAGAAAAAGATAAAATGAAAGAAAAATAACTAAAGATACACACACAAAAAGATAATAGAAAAATGGAAAAGAAAGAAAATTATATAAAGTAGGGGTGTCAAACTTGCCACGTCATGTGACATGTCACGATGTATCATGACTTTTTCCCCATTGCCGGAGCTGCTAATATATTAATATATTAACTGCCAAATAACCACCTAATTGCCATGCAACTAAAAAAAACTACATTTTTTTTAGAAATGAACAATGTATGAATACTAAAAATAAAGCCTGTAAATCTGCAAATGAAAGTTTGATTTAAATTATTCCCAACTTTAATGATGAATTGTTCAACCTTTACCATCTGTATATTTTTCTTTTAATCAGGCTAAAATCTGTTTTATTTTTCATTATTTTGCAATATAAAATTCATGTGAACAGACTAGTTAAAATTATTTTGAATATACCCCCCAAAAATTGCTTGTGGCATTCTTAATCCTGATCATTTAGCAGAAGTTATAGATGTGGGAAGTAATTAAAATCATAATTACAGATATATATGCAAAAACAATAGCCCTTTAGTATAACATAATGATACTAAAATAATTAAGATCAGGTGCTGATAAAGCAGCTGTTTGGTGATTTATTATTTCACAAAAAGCTTCAAAATTTATTTGGAATGTAATGTTGAAGAAGAAAAGAGTAAGTGGAATAATAATCCATGGATCATCTATCTACATACTAATTTGTTAAACTGCTTTGGTTTGTGCTCACTGATAAATCCTTAAGAACGTATGAACAAAATCTAAATCAGATTTAGATCAGATCATAAGAGTATGACTACCACATAAAACTCACATTGAAAGACAATGGGTATGCATTTTTTTCAGTTCATAAAATGTCCCTCAACTCCGTCCTCCAAATAGACATTGTATTTGTGAAATAGTAAGAATTGTTCAACACAGCACTCTTGTTTTAACTTTGGCTAAGCCTGACCAGCCTGTATTCAGGAAATGCTTTGCAAAGCCACAATATAATCATACGCTTAATTTAAATTTGCCAATAGGTAGTTGGATGTAACTAAAAGCAGAACAGAAAAATAATAGAAGTTTGTGAACAACAGGGAACTGCTTTTGAATCTAAATTCACAAGCTTTATCAATGCAGATTGCTCCTAGTTGGTTAGTAGGTAGCAAGCAAGATATTCCACGCTACTTCTGCTTGTCTGCTTGTTCACTTTGGCTGCAAGTCAGTTCTAGCATACAAGTTAAAGATTCAGAATATGAAGACTAAAATTTACTTTCATAGGAAAGCTCACTGTAGGACTTTGGATCAGTAACTGTCTTTCCATTCAATTTCCTTTACAGGACAATTATTGTGTGGAAAATAGAGAATATGCCTTGGATATCACCCTGAATACCTAGATAAAATTTAACACATAAACAAATGGCTTACTGCTATTAGAATTCGACTAGACTCCAGTACTTTTTTTTTTTTGCTGTGTAAAATCCAGCCTTTGTACTCTCTAATATAGGCTTGATTATGATGCCATTAATATGGTATTATTTGTATAAGAACCTTCTCAATTTTAACATTCTCAGTATTGTGCATATTTCCAAATGTGCACAATTATAATGCAGATAGTCCTCACTTAATGACCACTCATTCAGTTACTGTTAAAACTAGTAATGGCGCTGAATAAGTAGAACAAGTGGTCTTCACAATTACGACATCGCAGCATCTTGCAGTCATATGATTTCCATTTGTGATCTTCATTTCTGGCTTCCTACTAGCAAATTCAATGGGGTAGCTGGCAAAAGATTGCAAATGTGACCATGTGATGTCACACTTAATGACATTGTGGAATTTAGTTAACAACAGTAACTGAAAACCACAAAGTGGCATGGCCACATTACATTGTGCTTTATGACCACGTTGTTCAGTGATGGACATTTTAGTTCCAAGTAGCACTATTAACTGAGAATTATCTACAGCATTTTTAATTTTTTTGCTGATTTGTAGTTCTATATTTTTATTTTATTTTTGTAAATTGTTCTGTACATTTACTATAATTATTACTGCCATTCTAATAATACTTTTGATTTTGGATTTGACACTATGCTTAATAAGTCTCATCAACTGGTACAATATAGGGATTCTTATTCTTATGACCTTAAAAAGATATCAGTCTGAAACCTCCTTAAAATAAAGCTTATTTATATTACTAGAAAATTGTTTTAGCAGCTCAGTCTCATAATTTTTCTTAATGATGGCTTTGAATTTGGCATTACCTTTAGAAGCGTTACAATTTTCTGGCAATTTCTATTGAATATATCTCCTTATTAACTACATTCACATACAGGAGATAAATAACATTATTTTTTTAACAATAATAATCAAAATAACATGAAAAAAGACATTCTATTGCAAGACTTATCTCATTAATGCTTGACCTAAAAAAAGAAAGTTTATTTTACAATTTCACAATGCAAATTCTGCATTGCTTCAGATTTTTCTTATGCCATAGTACATCATCATCTTCCAAATAGAAGTTCCAAAACTGATTTCTTTGATTTATTAAATATTCATTCCATTATAGCAATAGAAATAGTTATATACTGTCCCCATAGCACTTCACAGGACTGTCTGGGCAGTTTACAATGTAGAAGCATTATTTGCATATTGCCACCCAAAATTTGGGTCATTTTACAGACCTTGAAAGGGTAGAAGGCTGAATCAACCTTGAGTCCCATCAAGATCGAACTTCAGGCTGTGGGCAGAATTTGTCTGCAATACCGCATTTGAACCATTGCGTTACCAGGGCTCATTATATATTTGTTGATTATATCAACAAATCTATGCCAAACATAGATTCTGGTATCAAACATTGGTACCTTGGAGGTTAACAATTCACTGTGACATAAAGCTTTTAGAAATACAATAGATCCACTCTTTTAATGATGCCAAACACATCCACACATACACACACCCACACAAAAACACAGCTGTTCCTATTAAATTAGCAAGACTATGCTATAACAGTGCATTTTATTATCTTCAATGTGTTTGCCTTTTTCATCATTAACATACTTCATATTTATCCTTCACTCAGTGCATCTTTTACATTTATAATCTAAATGATGAACAATGTTCCAGTGTTATAAATATGAATAACTTCATCACCAATCTAAGTTGATTTTAATAGTAGTGTTTTGTGCATATCTTTTCAAAAGGAATTAATAATCACTAACTAAACATTAACTGGAGAACGAAATCCTTTAACAATACCATTTTAACAAAAGTCAAACTACAGACTACCTGCAGTTTTATAGTTTACCTGTAAATAACAAATCTGTTATTTGTTAAAACTGGTTTAATTGTCCATTTCAAGTCTGTGTATATATTTAACTCCCTTTCTCATATATACATGCACAAACTTGCATGTAAGTATGTGAAAGAGACTTACAGTAAATAAAAACGCAATACAATCCCAATCTAATCAGAGCCCAAACTTAAGAGTATCTGTATACACTATAATTGAGGAATTTATTATTTTTGTATTTAGTCTCTTTTAAAATACATGTAATTGTCAGCACTTAAACAACAACAGGATAAAAACCCATGCTAAAATTTCCATGAGATCTGGAAACTGAATTTATATAGATTGATGTTCAATTTAGTTAAGAATTTTAAATAAATTTGTGTGAAGTGCTTCACAAAATATATTGGCATGAATGAATCACCTGTCCTTGAAGTGCTAAAGAAGGGATCCCCAACCCCCCCAGGCCACAGCCCACTGCTGGCCTGTTTGGAACCGGGCTGCATGAGCGGCTGGCTGGCACATGCACGCACACCTCGACTTGCACACGTGCATGTGCTGCCCCTCCGTTTCCGTGGGCCGGTTCCCTCTTCCCCCGCCGGGTCACCAAGTCGTAAAGCATCATCCAGAAGGCTTAATAAGATTACTTCAAAGTCTTTTCCTGTCAGTTTGTGTAGCATAGCCCTAGGTCACATATAAACATGTTATGGCACAATTATACTGTATGTATGGTATTTTTTCCTACTACATATTCAGTGTAACTTAAGGATGTGGACAGATTTTGCTAACAGTGTATGCTCTAAGAAAAGTTAAGACAAATAAGCAGATATAGGGGAACATACAAGATGTAGATTTCTTGTGGAATGTATATCACATTTGTTTGTGAAAGGAGTTGTAATTCAATCAAGTACATTGCATTTGCCTTACTTGCACAAAGCCCTAAGAATCAGTCTCTCAGATCATCTAGGATATCTGAAAAAAAAAAGGCCTGTTAACTTATGGCTGGCCAGAGGAGTCCTAGGCATATATAATAAGAGTTAGGATAAACTATTATATTGTTTGTGCATTCTTGTTTTCCAAAAAATAAATAATTCATATTAAAAATTAGATACTCTACTTCATACTAATAATAGAACTCTTGAGTCAGATATTGTTAAATAATATTTCCAGTGGAAGCAGAATGGGAAGGTAACATTCAGTTTTTAAAAACCTGCGTTTGCCCATCAGGCTTTGGATAGGTACAAATATCTGATACAGCCTCTCTGCAGACTTTGTAATCCTGAATGCTGAAGTCTATAATAACATCAGATAAATTATGAAAAGTTCTGGGAGATTTGCTTCCTTTTTGTATATATTAACTCTGCACCACAGCTTTGCTATAATCTGGTAATAATAAGTACAACTTTCCCCAAATAATAATTATATGAAGCAAGATGCGATGGAACCCATTAGTTTCTTCTGTATAACTTGAATGCATGTATTTAAGCAACATTCCTTACTCTTCTGGCAAACATATCTACTGATAACATATTCTAGTCTAAGTCAGTCTAATTTAAACCTGGGATGCAGTCACTAATCTGAAATAATAAAAGTTCAAAGGCGAGATCAACAAGAAAAAAAATCAAAGGATTTCAATTGACTTTGGTCCTTACTCCAAGATAAGAGAGTATGCAGAAACCAGACAGATTTTTGGTAGATGGAATTTGCATTTCCATAGGAATGTTTGAGGATCTGTAAGTAATTTCAATAACTATCTTTTTTGCAAAATAAGTCTGTACTCTATGCCACACTTGCTCTTGAGACCTCTGGGTTCACAGATTTTATACTGTATAACTTCAGACCCTTTTCCCTCAAGCAGTTTAGATTGAAATACATATTGGTTTTCCTCAAAACATTCTGACAAGGACATCATAAGACACATCCATCATCCTTTATACTTAATAATATAAAGTAAAACAGGGTCTTCCAGTTTTCTGTTCTCTAGTTTTAAAAATACATTTATGTCTTATTTTTCCCAAGGCACAATATTTCTGAGATTCTACTGCTTCTGGTTGTGGGCTTTTGTGAGCCCTGGGTAAATTTCAATACTATCCTTTCAAATATATACAGTATCCTTACTTCAATACTATCCTTTCAAATATATATCTATCACAAAGTCCAAAATTCTGTGTAGATCTACTTTGATAACAATGCAGGCCAAATCTTCCCAAACCTTAGTCTGTTCTTTTGAGCTTAATATAATGTATTGCTGTTTTTTCAACCTTAAAAGAATTTATGTTTCTTTTTATTCAATCCCATTAATTTACAATAAAAATAACAAAATCTATCAATAATGGGTTAAAGTAATACAATGTAAGTATCTTAATTTATAAGACAGCTGGCAATTTTGATAGATAACTATTGAGGCAAATATTTTACCCTTGTTTTATCTCTATGAGGAAATCAATACACAATGTGGACATAAAGAAGAATGCGGAGCCTTGATAGTCTCTGAGTTTAAGTAATGAAAGATCTGCAAGCAATCAACCAAGTAGGCAATATCATGATAATGAAGAATACTTTCTCATTCCTAAGACAAGTTAGAAGCCATGGACTGATTTTGCCACCTACAACTTTGCTTCCATAACTTTACCATAATTGCAAAATTATTGTTGATAATAGATTTTCCTTCTATAACCACAAAACCCTAAT
>NW_015386126.1:1049348-1094208 GCF_001527695.2 Protobothrops mucrosquamatus
CAATTCTATCAACCAAAATTATGCAATTATTATTAAGTTAGCTATACCCTCATTATGTATGTTTGGAACGAACCATACGTTTTAATTTCCCTTTTTCTTTTTAAGGTCTGCCTACCTTTTGGTGCTTAGGAATACTGAAACATTCCTCAGAGATGAATCTCTTTATATATCAGCAAAACAATTCTAATAAATGAACTTGCTGTGAAGATGCCTGGATAAGTGTAGTAAATGTTGCTGCTGGTCAAATATTGTATAGAAAAGGCTTTTTAAGGCTGGATAGAGGCCCTACTCCTATTTTTTTGTGAAGACATGCCCGATTTTTCCAGAATGACAATCTACAATTTAGATTTGGGAAAACAAGAATCTATGTAGGCTGCTCAGTTTTGTCTAATTTTGTATTATCTTTAGTGTAGAATATTTAAAACATTGGAAATATTTTATATAATGGTCACAAAAACCAAACTTCTTTTTTAAAAACCCAAAATGTTTAAATTTCTAGGGCTGGTGCAGTGAACTGATTGTGACAAAGACCAAGGAACTGGTGAGTAGATCAGTTGCTTGGAACTATTATGGATAAGGACAGGTTGGAAGGATAAGGAGAAGACAGGAGATTGCCTAAACATGCTGTGGACAACAGGTTTCCATGGGTTTGAGCGATGGGAAACAATGGAATTAACTACAGAAACATAGAAACTGATGGCAGACAAAGACCTAGTGATCCAGAGTTTGCTCTTTGAATTTTTTATTTTATTTATTTTTGTCAGATAATGGACATGTGTTTATCCCAAGCATGTTTAAACTCAGTTACTGATAACTGACCCACTACCTCTGTTGGAAATTAGGTCCCGGTTTCTGCTATTCTTTCTATGAACTAATACTGTCTAACATTAGTTTTGAATTTTCCTCCTGTCAGCTTGCGACTAAGGCCCATGTTCTTGATTTTTGTTTAATATTGAAAATACTGCCTTCTAGAAAAGTATTTATACTCTTAATATATTGAAAGGTTTCAATCATGTCCCCCTCTTTCCCTTCTAACCTTCAGGTTGTACATATTCAGTTCCTCCAGTCTCTGATATATTTTGTCCCTGAGATTTTTACCATTCTTGTTGCCCATCTCTGGGCTCACTCAGCCTACTTTTTTTAAAGTGAGGTCTCCATTCCAAATGGGTCTAACTAAAGCTCTATACAGCAGGATTAGGACCTCCCTTTTTTCCTGCTAGTGATCCCTCTGGTGATGCATCCCAGAATGTTGTTTGCCTGGGATTTTGTTTGGTATCTTGTTTGCAACCATAATGGAGATTTTTAAAGGATACAACTCTCACTTTCTAATCACCTTCATAAATAACTCATTAACTAATAGAGACCTTGTGCATGACAACACCTAGTGAGTCTGTCTTCATTCCTGAATGAAAAAACACTAATTATGAGCTTAATAATTTAAAGTCTGATATAAACAGCAAAAAACTAAATAAAATTTTGATCTTAAAAAGTTATACATTGACTAAGGGCTCAGATAAAATTGAAATATTGAAATTTATAGTAAGATTTTGGAATTAATTATAAAGTACAAACAACTTCTCATGGGAAATAAATTCTGTTTTGGTTTTTATAAGACACAACATAAATAACTTTATGATTTCAAGAATTGTACACTAGGCAGGATTAAAGGATTTTGGTAGAGAATTTCTTACAAGATCCTTATGACAATAAAAATAGTGAAGGAGACTTTTAAAAAATGGAATCAGAAAATGGTAGCCACAATATCAACCGTTTCTATAATAATGTCTGTTTCTATGAACAGACTATGTCCAAAAAATGTTATTGAAGAAATATCATATGTAAAGCAAATTTAATCTGACAAGATAGAGAATACAATCTGACAATCTGACAAGATAGAGAATACAAGACTAAGTTAAGGAAAGTCACTTGGAATTTTCTAATGCAAAGTTGGACCATATGGTTGTCTACAAATATTTATTACCACAAAATTGTGGTTTTTCATTTAATAAAGTTTAAATATGGGATGCTACTTGATATGCAAGCTAGAGTAAATGGATGCTGTTCCACAAGACTGAATGTTCCATAGCATAGTTTTTTTTTAAAGGTGAATGTTAATGTAAGGATTTCAAAAGTGAAAATCTGTTCCTAAAGATTGGTTCTTTAATAAAGTCTATTATCACTAATCTTACAGGGAAAGCAAGTCACATCTGTTTCACAGCTCGTTCTAATTTTTTCCTCAAAATCAGCTATTTATTTTTTTTTGTCTTTTAATTTCAGTTTGGTGATCTTTGTTGTTTCAGTACTTTAGAGCGTTTATTAGCCTCATCTTATTCTGAGGTTTGGATTTTCTGGCTCCTTTACTATAACAATAAGCTGCCGATTTTTATTCTTCCTTTTGTATCAGATCTTGAGTCAATTTCTTTATTTTATTTTATTTTTTGTTTCTCAACTTATCTGTGATCTACTTATCTATCTCACACATACCTGAACTACTGCCTGTAGTTTTCTTCGCAGGATTTCAGAAATGCTTTACTGTTGCCTCCTTCCTTATGCTGAATATATGGGTTTGGCCCAAGATCACCGCTGGCTGGACAGGACCAGGACTTAAGTTTTATGTCACTTCATCACTGCACTAAACTGGATCTAATTATAACATGTACTCTACAGTTCATCTATTGAAGCCCTTAAAAGCTTTTTTCATATTTTCTTCTAATAAGGAATATGTTTGTACATATGTTTTTAGAATCCGGTTTTGGAAGTTCATTTACCAACTTATTTCTTCTTCCAGATTTCAAACAATTCTATGCTGCATTGATATTGCTGTGCTCTCACAAGATGCTAAATACCTTCCATCTATTCAGTGATTATTTTCTGCTCATTAGTATTAAATTTAAGATAACTGGCACCATAATTTCTTCTTTAAAAAAAAAAAAAGAAATTGGCAGCAAGAGAAAAAAGAATTAAAGCTGGACTTTCTTAAGGCTTTCTTAATCTTGTTAAGAATCATTGCCTAAATCATTACTACTATTGCCTAAATCAACTTGTTGAATGTCCTCTTCCTTTGCTTTGGTAACTGGTCAACAGCAAATTTCTACAACAGTGTCAGATTTATTTCTTTTTCTTTTTAATTTGATGCAGATGCTTTCAACAAGATTTCCAGTTTGGGGGCATACATTTGTTCACAAGCCTATTGCTATTATACATACAGAGCTATTTTGCCTCCTTCTTTATAGGGTATATATCTTTTGAACAAGCCTTATCTTTTCACTAGTGTTATCTAATCTTGATTCTCATCCCACGAGATTTCTTTTAACCAAGCAATATTTGATTTCCCAGTTTAGTATTTACTTCTGTCTTCTTGTTATGTATTCTCTGGGCAATAGTGTATAGACACTGAAGATTAGAAAGATTGTTGTTTACAAATCTATCTAGTTAGCACTGATGTGTTGGATTTTAAGTACTGCTTTCTGACTAGTGCAGGGGTGTCAAATTGCCGGCCCACAGGCCGGACACATCATATGGAAGCCGTGCCCACCCCATTGCCAGCAAAACCGGCCCGATACGTTGCACGACATCACGTGACATCGCGACTTTGACATGCCTGGACTAGTGGCTCCACAATTATGGTATACAGCCATTTTCTCAATGCCCAGCATTCTCCACTGAGTCGTTGCATATCTCTCCCCACTTTAATTTAAATCTTCCATTAATGTTTGCATGACTATTGACAAGTATAGTTTTTCTTATCCTTCTGAAGGGCAGCCCACCACATCTCCTCTTGGACAGCTGCCAGTGTCCTTTTCTCATTGGTGCTCTTACATTGCGGGCCTTCAGAGAGACAGACCTCTCTCTCTGCGCTTAGCAAACACATATTATCTGGTCAGAAAACACATGACCAGAGAACCTTTCCCAAACTCAGTGAATCTGTTCCACAATTCACCAGGTTATTTCTTAATTCTGTCCAACAATTAACACTACTTCCCCACTGTCCTAGTTCCTCCCCAACATAAGATTGTTCTATTAAATGTACAAATGATATTTAGGAGCCTTCTATGGCCTCCAATAGTTCAATAGATAATCATCGATCTCCTGATATTTCATGGCTTATCCCAACACCTTGGTTGACATAGTTCACTTATATTAAGATTTGCATATAGACATAATTTTGGAAGATACTCTTGAAAGCTTTGATTGTACATCTCTACAACAGAAAAGGTTCAGGTAGAGTCATTAAGCCACTGGAGTTTCTTATCTATCTTCTGCAAATAAATTGGCTTATTCCAGATTTCTAAAAAATTGAAGATCTTGTATTGTATTTGAGGACAGATGTATATATATGTAAGCATTTTTCTCTGTAATAGTGAAGTAGGATAAGGTAAGAAAGTTATGCAATAGAGACAAATAGCAAAGGTAAAACAAAAAGCAACAGGAAGCATGAATGAGCATGTTGCATAGCTTTGTATGTTCACTCTTACACTTCATCATTGAGGCAAAGCTAAAATAGCTGCGGGTAGTTTTAAGGAAAATCTTGTTTAACCATATGCATATATACATATACACCAAGACATGATTATGCAAAATGTTTGTTTAGATTCCGTAAGTTCTACTACATAATTGTAAAGCAATTCAAGTAAAGTTAAGAGGACCAGATACTGTCTTCCTCTCTTCTTTTATTAGCTAAATCAACCTATCTGATATTTGGACCCAGACATTTTATTGTTTTAGAAATTTAATTATGATTCATTCATTTCAACTTGTGAACTTTTGCTCTGAGAATAGAAAAATAATTCCTTAAAAACGCAAGAAAGAAAGAAATGCAACACAAAACAAAATGAATTCCTGTCATAGGGAGTTATTTCAATCTTTTCTTTCCCAGTACCCCCAACCCACACCTTTTTTTCCTTTACCAGAACATTTTTTTTACCAAAACATTTTTTTACCAAAGCATTGGTGCCAATTAGATATTAGGTGTGTCATTAACATAGAAAAATAAACATATTGTCTTACTAATTTGCCTTTTTAAAAAAAAAAGAGGTTTTCTGAAGTCCTTTTTCTTAAAATAAGCAACTTTGTAGGCAAGCTAGAAAGCCACTGCTTACACTTCTTTGCATTTAAGAAAAGTCTCAGGAACAATAGCAGCAGAGTGACAAAATAAGCTTACAAGTCAGTCAAGACTGGAACAACAAGTTGTAGAAGACTCCCAATAGCTTTTGCCAACAGCACTCCCATAATCAAATGCAGCTACACCCATTCAATAAACTTGCAAAATGCAATTTCCATTCCTAGAATGTAAAGTAATAGATCTAGAATGTTTAGAAAGACAAACAAATGTTATGTACCACCATTCTTAAACCCAGTACTTTTCAAATGTAGGTAGTCCTTGATTTACGACTTGTAAATTATGGTTAGTTAGGACCATAATTTTGGTTTTTAAGGATTGCAGTTGTTAAGAAAGTAATCATGTGACTGGACCTAATTTTATGACCAATTTTACTGTGGCCATTAAATGAATCACTGGGGTCATTAAGCAAGTCACATGGTTGTTAAGCTTAACAAATCCAGCTACCCAATTGATTTTGCTTGTCAGAAGCTGCAAATCACGATCACGTAACAAGATGTTGCAACCATGGTAAATATGAGCTGGTTGCGAAGTGCCCCAATAGCAATCACATGACTGGCTGGGGTGATATGATAGTTGTAACCTTGAGGACAGGTTTTTATTTTTTTTCCAACTTTGAAACATTGTTAAACATATGGTCATAAGTTGTGGAATACCTGCATTTATATTTAGACTAAACAGAACATTTGTTTAGTTCACGTTTGATTCTGGGGTCTAAATGGGAAAATCTTGGTATGAAAGTCAGTTGCCATTGCCTTTTTCCAGGGTGCTCTTTGGTAAGAACAATCTAGACTATTATCCTAAGATTTCCTGGTGATTTCACATTTAATTACAAACCAAGTCTGATCCCATTTAAGTTCTTTTTGTCAAATAACAATAAGGTTAGTCAGGTGTGCTCCCTGTTGTAAAATCTGGAGTATATAAATCCTAAACAAAATGTACATATCCCAAGACTATATATTGTTCATATAAGTTAATGGTATAGTTATCTATGTTTTAATATACAGTATTCTTCATACTACTTTCTGTATATTGCTTCTTATATAATCCTCTTAAAACACTGCACAAATGAGAAATAACTGTTATGTCACTAAAACATGTACTTACCTGTAAACAACTTTGTGACAGCTTTATTCTGCTTTCGAGCAGAACAGAGGAGCAGCAACCATGGGGGGAAAAATTCATAGTGAGTAGCTAGAAGTTCAGCTATAGTTCCAGATAAGCTTGTAGAGGTCTGGTCACCTTCAGCAATATTGCACCCCTCATCTACTGAATCCACCAAGAGAAAATAACTTTGTTGGGGGCTCTTGGTTCCCAGAAGTGGAAGCAAAATGCACCTGAAACAAAAAAGGAAGAAATATAAAAATCATTGTGTGTACACATAATACCAGGGCTAAGCAATGGCTTAAAAAGAACATGCACAAATATGTGAGAAGCATCTATTTTCAAATAATTAAAGTATCTGCAATTTTTCCAGGCTTTTATTGCTGCTTCAGAAGCTCTTCTTTCCCAGCTAACTCTGCATTTCTACACCAATTCTGCTTCAATATATGATATTCAGATACTTCAAAAGAGTTTCTAAAGTAGTCAAACATATTGTAAAAAAGAAGCTATTTTAAACTTTGAAAGGGAGTTCAACATGTAAACATAGCACACAAAGAGCCTCTTTGGAATTTGTCCAATAAATACATTCTGTCACATTATTAGAAATTATGTGAGTGGAACTTGCATCTATGTGGACAAAAATATCCTTACTATACACATTAAAATATTTTCTTGATATTGTTGAGGACTCCTAATTTTTTACAATTTGTTTATTATGCAAGAGTTATAGATTGGCACTAGCATTATTTATAACTTGAAGCAGGTATTAGTCACTCTAATTTAGACTTCTGGAAATTGTATACCTAATATAGCCAGAGACCAGCTGATTGAAAAAACAAATCAAACATTGAACTCTTGAAGACAATCAAGTGTACAGTTTGTGTGTAATAACTTCCAATTATGAGAACTGAATTACAGTCTTTCAGAAAATAAAAGTTCCAGCTTCCTTTCTAACAAGATATAATAATAACAGCCACAGTGGCCTAAATTGATTTTGGCCAGCTTCAACTGCCCTGCCACATAACTATGACCATTCTTAGGCAGAAATAATTAGCTGCTAGTAATGATCTACATTAGATTGTCCTCAAATCAGTACAGAAAAGGCAGTCAGTGCACAATTTGGCAAATGCACAGTTGTCAGTAATATGCAGAATTAATAATACCTGTTGTAAGATAACTGCGTGCTCTGACAATACCTTCATTCAAGGGAAAATGAAGTCATTAAAAGCCATAAGCAGTTTGGAAACACGATAAACTATCAAGATTCAGCAGCAGGTATAGTAGTATTTGTTTAAAACATTTATACACCCACCCATCTTATATCAAAATCTCGGCAATATGAATAATATGAACACATGACTAGAAGCCCAGTTAAAAACAAGATGAAGAACAAGGTTAAAATGTATAGGTTAAAAGTGAAAAACCAAAGTTAAAAAATTCAGAAGACTACAAACGTTAACTAGGTGGAGGGAATGCTTTCAAAATAATATAATACCATGTTAGAACCCACAGAGAAGCTCTTTTCTGCTTCACGTTATTGGAAACATGGGAAAAATCTTTGTGTTGTGTGTGTCTTTGAATCAATTTTTAACTCCTGGCAACTGCCTGAGCCAGTTCCTACAGTTCCTACAGTTTTCTTGGCAAGTTTTTTCAGAAGTGGTTTGTCATTGCCTTCTTCCTAGGGCTGAGAGTCTGCAACTGGCCCAAGATAACTTGGGTTGTGCCCGAGGTGTGACTAGAACTCACTGTTTCCAAACTGGCTCTGAAGAAATTACTAGATCACCACCCATTATGGCAGATTACAGAAGAAAAACATACCATTTAATAAGCTTTCCAGACAATATTTAAATGCTTTATTATCCTTCACTCTGTAAAGATGTTCTTCTATGACTATATTTCAATATCTGATTAGCATTGATGTTCACTGTATTCTATATGTCCTGATTCTATATGTCCTGATTCCTGAACTGCTTTCTGACATTGGATTGTTATATTTATGTAGAATTGCCGGCTGTTGCATTATAAAAATTATCATAGGGTCTAATCCCACTTCTTGATCATAGAAAGGAATCAGGAAATACTCTGTACTCTACAGATTTTTTTAAATGAAATTAGTTAAATTTGCCAGTCTTGGGAAAGAACCAAGGAAATCGATTGAACATAATAAGCCAGAAGGCAAGATGTTTCAAGCCCCTCTAATGATAAATTGATTAGGAAATTACCACCTTTAGCAAAGAAACTATACTAAACTATAGTTGAATATAATTAACTGAACAAAGCTAAGAGGTTCCATGCTGTGGAGTAATTTTGCTCAGATATCAACATTGGCATCATCATTTTGTTTCTGCAACTTATCAACAAAAAGATGACCAGACTATATAACTGATTCTTTTAATAGCACATTGTTACTTATAATTAACTAATTCTGATGTTTGTTAAGCACTCATCAACATTAGATCTGAGTAGAAATACTGACAATTGTGACCTGTCTCTCCTCAGTTCCACACAGAAATAATTACTATTTTTGCTTAAGCGATTAAAAAAGCAACATATATATTATGCAGGATAGAAAAAGTATTGATGCTTGTAAATTTTGATGGTGTAGAAAATTCTTGAGAATAATATGGATAGTCAGATAAACAACTAAAATAATCATAGCACAAATTATCACATTTTGAACACATTATGTCAGTGCTCCCGTGAGAATAATGGAAAGAAAAAGAAAAGGAAAAACCAGTAACAAGGAGAATGAACTTGATTATAGAGGCAATGAGTACACCACTGGGTGACATGAAGTGCCAGATTGAAGACATTCTGCAGAAGATCAGTCTACGTGATTGCTAATCGTTGACAACAACTTGGTGCCTCATAATCAAAAAATCAATTAAAGATTGTGGTTCCCATCAGCTCCCCCAAACTAGAGATCCTACTACAAAAGTTATGTTTCAGCACGTTTAGAAAGTTATTTTTGTAGTTTCTAACTGCAATGTGATTTGAATTCTATTTCACAAGTTATTCAATAGGACAACTATTCCTGCTATAAACTTCATAGGAAGTTAGTTTCAAATCAAAATGAATTACTTTTTACACCATTTTTCCAAGATATTTGTTTATTACTCTCACAACAACTGAACTTTTAGAACATCCTGGGATTGGAAAAAAATAATATGTAATAAATTTTAATATGTCTGTCACAAATGCATAAGAATCTAAGCAATCATTTCCAAGACACATCTTCTCAGTAGTTGCTATTTCTATAGATGAGTCCTTTACCCCCAAGCACCACTCACTGTATATCACTAGATACTTTTTTGGTTTAACAATTTGTTTGAATCATGATTTCCCTAAGATACAATGAAACATACACATAAAGCGGAATAAAAGTATATAGAAAAAGAAAAAAAGATCCCTTCTAATTGCGGTTACTGCAGCTTTTTAATCCTCAAAGAAGTTTTTTTCAGGAATAAACCATGCAATGATGGCTTTACCTAGCGGAGAAGGTGTAGTTTGTGTCCCCAAAAAACAGCTTTCATCCTTTTAAAAAATAAAATAAAATAAAAAAATAAAATTAAAAAAAATAGTTCTAAGAATGTGATAGGCACAAACTGCCTTAGTTTACTATATTCCATCTGTGACTTAAACTTCTCAGAGGCTTTTTTTTTTTTTAAAGCTGAACATGGTTAGAAAGTTTTGGTGTAGTTGTTGCAACTCTATGTTCCCTGAACTGTTGAAAAACAATCTGAACATTTGGGAGTAAGATATTGCAAATGGTAAGAGGTGCATTATTCAACATCCGTTACACTAGTAGGGGATAAATAAGCTTTGCCCGCTTCCACTCCATTTTCTGTTTTCTATTAATTTAAAATTTTCCTTTCAACTGACTGAAGTGAGAAGAAAACCTATGGATATTAGCTTCCAAACTATATTATATTTTTTCCCTATTCTGGGGGAATGAGATATTGACGGAATTGATCCGATCAATATCAACACAGGGTCTATTTCTGGGAAAGGTTAGAAATTTCTTCAGTAGGTCAAATTTTCTTTTTTCTATCTTCCAAGTGGGAGATCTAAATTTTCTCTCATTTGCTCCATGCCCATTCTCCCAGGAACCCGAATCATCTTTAGCTTACTCTCTCCTTTCATATATATCACCTACTACTTTAACAATGCCAATTTTACAAATGTAGAATTTTTAAAAGTCACATATTAACCTGTCACAGATAAAAAGAAAATAGAATAGTTACATTCAAGCATCATGTAATAGAGGAATAAATATGCTTTAAGCACCTTCCTCAACTATAAAAAGAAAGGAACATATCAGAAACTTTCTTCTCCACTCACAAAAGATTTCAATGTAGGAAAAAAGAAGCAGAGTTTATTGTTGATTTTATACACATCTAAAGGGGAACAGTAAAAGGTGACTTGCTAACGACCAGAGAGTGGGGGATGGACTTTGTTCTGGTGATAGTTTGCGTGTAAGCTGGACACAGTTTGTTCATCAAAGCCAGCAGCTTCACTTGGTTTGCAAAGGCAATGAGCGACCAGGATAACTGTTTCACATGGAAATGGCATGACACTTCCAAAAGTAAAAACTCATGAAGCATGCCTCCACATTCTGAGTCCTCTTCGTTTACGGACTATCTTCAAAGAGCTACTTTGGATTTGCAATACTTCAACCTTGAATTATTATGGAAACGTCTTTTATATAATTTAACAGGCAAAAACTATTTATATCTATATTCCACAGAATTATGCACAACCTTTTTGACAACAGCAAATGTCCTGCTAAAATATAAAAATAGTCTACTTTGTTGAATTGAAGATGCAGACACTAGGAGGAAGAGGTATTTCTTAGAATACCTCCCTTCCTGACTGCACAAGAGTCTGCTTTTATCCGTACTGAGGTTTTTTTTTCTGAATACTCACAGCTAACATAGTCAAGGTAATAAGATCATATGTAAAACTATACTTCTGAAAACTAATATAGCAACAATAGCTAATGAATTCAGTGTTCCATAATAATCTACTAGCAATATAGCCTTATAAACATTTGCTTTAGCTGTAGTCTGTTTTAAATATACCTCTTTATCACTTCACAAATCATTAAGATGTTAAACACAAGTCATTTAAAATCCTGAAACTTATACTAAAACAGTCAGTAACAATAGAGAAATACAAGTTTATTATGACATGCTTTTAAAATGGAACATTGTAGCAGATACAACATCTTTCCATTTATGGTAACATGCAATTCAAAATCTCTTATTTGACCTCTTCCAGTCACAAGTACTTCTCTAGATTATAATATATGCTAAAGCAAGCCAAATTCTTTTTGTCTATACCATTTTGATTTATATCAATAGCAATATTTAGCACTACCATGTATGGCAATTAGACACTTCTCTCTTAATGGATATGTGAAATGGGAGATCTAGCAGAGAAATCTATTAAATCAAATTTCTCACGCACATCAGAGTCTGAAACAAAAACTTAATACAGCAACTATAGTTTACAGCAGAGGTACCCAACCTTTTGGGCACCAGGGACCGGTTCTGTGGAGAAAGGTTTTTTCCACGGACCGGAGAGTGCATGGTTTTGTGTGCTGCCTACATTCCACGAATGGGGCTTTGCTTGTTTGTGTGGATCTGTTGCTGGCATGCCGCGGCCCGGTACCAGTCTGTGGATCAGGGGTTGGGGACCCCTGGTTTACAGCAATCATAAACTATAAAATGTTTTTCTATAGATGAGATATTTGTAATTACAAAATTTCTACATTCAAACCCCCAACACCACCTTAGAAAACATTATGATTGCATCATTTCTACTCTTTCTCATCTTTAGATGGAAAGATTTTGATCAGCCTAAGTTTTCATTTAGTAAATTTGGGGTAGAAACCAAGTCATCATCATTAATCAGAAGGACTTGGCTCCATACTAAATCAAATTATTTCTGTGCAGAAAATGCTAGTTCAATTGATGATATCCCAGAGCTGAAGGCTGCTGCTATTTTCCAGAATATTACATTAGAATATTATCAGTTATTATTTCTACCTTAGTTACATCACCCTCTCTTTTACATATTTTAATTAGACATTTCTTTCACTCTGCTACTCTTTGGCCAGATTCTCTAATGTAATACTGTCTAATCATAAATTAACACAAATAAACTATTTTGTCAATGTTGTAAAATAGTCCATTTTACTATGGTTCACTCTTACTATAATAATTTATTAATAAATAATTTAAGAAATTGGTGCAGATCAAGTGTAGCATAAATTGCAATAACACTGATAATTAAATTCTACAACATATATGATGTCAGCTCTTAAATAAAACACATTTATAAAAGGGAAAATGATTTTAAAATAGCAAAGTCATCATGATGTTAAAATCAAGGCCATCGCAATACTGGTGTGCATAAGGAGCCTGCCTACATAAAAGCAGTAGAATATGCAAGGACCCATAGTGTAATAATATCTGAAGTTCTACAATTATAACTGATCAGCGATATAGGACTGCCATAAGCAATATGGTCATCTGGCTATAATTGTTCGATAGTGATGGTCAAAGTCCATTCTGAACAGCCATCAATCACAATTTTTGGGATAAGTCACTAATGAGATACAATACAATGCTTAAGGTCTTAATTTAGCAAACAGGTAATATGTCCCACAAATATAAAACTGTAGATCAACATTCAACACTGCAATTATACATGGATATATGGCTCAGTTCTGGCTAATTCCTAAGAAACTGGTACAGTGAAAAGTTTTAAAGTTTAAAGTTAACTTTTAGATTTTTACATAATAAGTTAATCTATTGCATGCTATTTTTTCACATGTGTTAGAACAGACCTCAAAATGTCTATTCAATGTAAATGGTAACAAAACTGCTCTGGTATTATAGGTATTACAATGTCTCTAATGTACAATTCCATACAACTTAGGGTGCAATTCTTATTCATTTCTGTCAAACTGTCCAAACTAGCATAAAATAAAAGCAGAAAACACAAAGTAAGATGGCTTATTTCTAATTGTCCAAGTTCTTCTTCATGCCAAATATTGTTGCAAGAATGACATTCTGAAAAATTTGGTAATTAAAAAGATGAAGGAAGATTGCTCTGGGATACCTTTCAAGATAATGATGAAGAAAAAAGAAGAGTGGGTTGCTTATACATTTTTTCAAAAGCCAAAACGAATTGATAATCTGAAGACCAAAATGTGCAAGAAACCAAGATTAGAATAAACCTCTTTTCCTGCAAACTTGAAGCCAAGGAGTGGCTTTGGGGTTTTTGTTTTTGCAACTGCAGCTTGAAAGTGCATCATAACATTTCTTTAATGTATCTGCATTATATACTCTCACATCTAGAATCTTCTTAAAAACGAAATCACTATATAACACATAGGGAATATAAATTTAAATAGATTTCTCTACTTCTCTTCATTCCTTCAACCTCCCTAAATTAAAAACAAAAAGAATTAAAAACAAAAAGGATGTCAAGACATGAAATACTGTGGAACGCAAATAACTGGTTTTTGCTTAGAGCACTTTGCTTACAATTACTCAAGAGACCTTTTAACCCAGAAATCCACATCTGTATGATTCAGTGTTAATTCAAAAATTCGTCCCACACTTTGGCAGTCCCATAGCAACACACAGAATCCAGACGTTTACAGCTGTTCCTTTACTGGCCAATGATTATGTGAAGCTGTAACTTTCTGTTGATACAGTTTGACTTAGTTATCCTGTGTTGCACGTGCAGACAGAAGCAAGCAAACAAACAAATAAAAAGACAAGAGGGTAAAAGGTATCTCGTATGAATTTCTGTTCGTTAGAACTACTAAATTTATGTTTCATTGGGAAGGTGGGAATTTGCAAAGGGGCAACTAAGAATCAAAGGATTCAAAATCTTCCCCCACACACCTTAAAGTAGTGGTTACCAGTCCTCAGCATGCCAGAAACTGGGCCACGGGATGCGGGCAGCACATGAAACCATGCCCTCTCTGGTCTGTGGAAAAACCTCTCTCCACAGAACTGGTCCTTGGTACCCAAAAGTTTGGGGGTCAGTGCTTTAAGTCTTCACTGACAAAGCTACACTGATTCAAAACTGCAATGGCACAATAACATTAGAATGACATTGCAACTGCAGACTATTAGAACTTAAATTACACTGCTGTAAGGTATTTTATTGCAATTATCAACTTATCTAGTTGGTGTAAAATGTAGTTTTTCTGAACCAATTATTTAAATGTTACTAATGTAGACAAAACAGTGAGTGCTTGTGTGAAATTACAAGTAGAAGTTACTCATTAGTCTTCAAAAAGCTATTATTTTCAAAAAGCACACTTTTGCACCGATTTTATTCAGAACTTTGTCCCAAACTCTGAAGCCAGAAGGTAAAACAGTCATTTTGAGGTTACAAGATTTAATAATATTGTGTGAATATATGTATGTATGACTGTGTGGTTTGTGCAAAGACCTGTGAAACTGCAAAATCAGTATACAAAAAACCCTTGTTTTAAAAAAAAGATCTGAACAAAAATGTCTTATCAATTTGAGGCATATCATTGCTCCAATTATTTTATGTTAAATGTCACTTTGCAATAGTTCTTATAGAGAGGACTAAATGTGAAGTGAAACATATTTTTAATTGTTTCTCACTAACATGGCACTATTTCAAATCTGTCATTTATAGCAAGGTCTGGCCCAAGTGATATTTACCCAACAGGTCCCTCCTGAAATAGTAGAAAGAACCAACCTAAAATACTATGAGAAAGAAAAAAAATATATATTAGAACAACTGACTGCCAGCAATTTGATTCTGATCAGTTCAAGACTGACTCAGCCTTCCATCTTTCCAAGGTTGGTAAAATGAGGTCCCAGATTGCTGGGGGCAATATGCTGATATTTGTAAACTGCTCAGAGAGGGCTGTAAAGCACTATGAAGTGGTATATAAGTCTAAGTGTTATTGCTATTGCTAACACATAGGAAATACACATATGCACATCTGAAGGAATTCGATTCTGCATAAAACAATGGTTTTTACACCTAATCAATGCAACCTATTTATTCTCTATCAAACCAAGCCTTATCACTGTACTTGCCTTCAGGTGCATCGGATTGCAGCCAAAATATACTAGTTTTGTCAAAGATATTATTGTCTTTCATGTGTAATATATTCCATCACCAAGTTAGTACCACAAATGTATACTTCATTCTGAGTCCCCTAGTTAAAAATTGACTCCTCCAAGGATAAAATTTTAGGTGATGTATAGACAAACTGAACCGTATTCAATAGTAATTAGAACATTTCCCCTCCACATTTTTACTTCAGTCTGCAATTAAAGGCATTTTAAGTAAGCACTTTACAATTGTGCATAAAGGGTCTTGTCTTTTATACCTTGGCTTCCCATCCAAATCTTGCTGAATAACTTCATACTCCATTTTCCCTCCTTCAACATACTATGACAGAGCTGGCTGTCAATCTCTGGAGGCCACAAAGGCTTCAAAGTGTTTTGCTTTATTTGAATTCACAGACATTGAGCAACTGTTGGTCAGGTGTACTAATTAAAATATAATAGATACAAAGGCACTTAAGCCCCACAGATATATGATGGAATGACTCAAGAACATAGTATACTAAACATTTCAATTTAAAAAAAAATCTACACCTATCTTTAAAGTGACTGTAATCTAGAAGTTTTGCTCACTTTTAAAGACTGTATCACACTTTCAGTGTATGCAGCCCATATATAGACTGAGACTTGAGCCTTACCAGTTCAATATATACAGACCTTAAGAAATCACCACTATAATATGGTATCAAACTCCTCTATAATATGATTTGTTTGATAGGAGCATATTGTGCACACCCAGCAAATTGTAGTTTAGTCAGGAAACTACCCTTCACAAAACCACATAATATATGAACTGCTTTGGTACAGACATGTCTTTAAAATACATGACTTGCTATTTATAGATTTTCTTTTCAAGCTACAACCTAGATCATGCCAATGAATCTTATAATGCACCACCAACAACAACACATACATAGAATCATTTTAGGAAACTGGATCTTACATGACCTGTAGTAATAATATATTTCATACAACCTCTTTCATCTGACAGCAATCAGAACCTGACAGAACCATTCTGGTCTAGTGTTTAAGGCACCCAGCTAGAAACCAGGAGACTGTGAGTTCAGGTCTTGCCTTAGACATGAAAGCTGGGTGGGTGAGTTTGACCCAATCACTCTCTCTCAGCCCAAGTCACTTCATCCGGTTGTTGTTGAAGGGAAAATAGCAGGAGGAAAGAGTATTAGATAGGTTCGCCATCTTGAGTTAAAAATGAATAAAATGAATAAAATTAAAATTACATAATTATAGAAGTTATACATGGCATATCCATATATTTTCTTTCTAGGTAAGTTTATTATTCTGAATTCCACCATATTCAAGTAGCTGAATAGAAACATAATCCTGCATTTTGAATGTACTTAGAAACGCTGCTCATGATTCCAGTATAGTTGTCCAGTTCAAAGAACATCTACTACTAGCAGCTCTAAAGAGACCTGTAGTTGGCTAACAATATTTTCTCACCAAGTTGAAGGGATTTTCCTAAATGTCATCGGAGCACTTAAGGCATGTAAATGCATTTTATTATCTCTGTTGGAAAGTTATTAAAGACTTGCTCTCAGAATATAAACACATGTGAAGATTCCCACCACACAGGTACAAGTCTTACTATGTTTGGACTAGCCTAAACAAATTGAACATATCTGCACTAATACCACACATTTGGAAATTCCCATGTGAGCAAACTAAGACATAAAGAAATTTCCCACAACATTATGCTCTCATATGATCTAGGACTTCAACTCCAGGATTTTCACCCAGTACTGAAGGTTGGGAATGATATAACAAATGTACATAAAAGATAAATTGGAGAATGATAACTGCTCAAATTATTTTCTGATTACATATAATGGTACTTTATAATGTGTGTTGGTATTATGTGTTTTAAAGCATTAAATTAAATCACTGGGACTTTCAGATTAATATGTTCCATATAGGACTATGAAAATTAGTAAGTATAAATATTACTTTCTCAGCCCCATTAATGGGCAAGCCTTTGTTATCTCCTCTTTTATAAAGTTAATCTTAAAATATATTTCTAGGAAACCTTCTTATTTACATTTTAAAGCACACAATTTTCACATTTCTAGCATGTCTGTGCAAAAAAGAAATTACTCTCATTTTGTTGTGCCACAATTGAAGATTCAAACTCCATTTCTAGTTTGTGATTTTATTAAAGAGAGGATTGACTGACTGACTTTATAGGCATTTCAAAAGCAGAACTTCAAGCTGCAGCTTTGTTTACTGCAGCTGCAATAACCTGAAACCAAGATTTTAGTATGGAGCAGAAATAATAAAACAATTCTTAGGTTTTGGCGAAACAGTTTCTGAAATACAGTGTGAGATATTCTCCTGAGTTTGTCCATCATCAATGTTGCTAGCCATAATAACTGTTGCTGCTTTTAAGGTATGTAAGTATCATGTATTTTTATCAATAAGATAAAGAAAATCTCTTCTTGAGATTCTGATTGCAAAAGACACAAAAATGGCAATAACCTTGGAGTATCAAATCCAGATGCCATTTCTCTTCTAGTGTTACTACTATTATAATAATAATAATAATAATAATAATAATAATAATAATAATAATAATAATAATAATAATAATAATAATAAAAGTTGGAAGGGACCTTGGAGGTCATCTAGTAGTCCAACCCCCTGCTCAGACAGGAAACCCTATAACATTTCGGACAAATGGCTGTCCAGTTTCTTCTTAAAAACTTCCAGTGTTGGCGCATTCACCGCTTAGGGATGAAGAGCCTATTGTATGGTTTGACTAGCAACTTTCAATATCCCCTCATCATTCACCATACTTCTACTGGAACTTCAGGTGAAAAACCATAGTTTCCTACATTTTCTTAATCCACAGTATTATCTAAACAGGATTATATCATAAAAACAAATAGCTATTATTCAGTACTTCCTTAGCATTATTGTGCTAAGTATTGTAGAATCACAAAAGTAGCACAGCCTTTCCAAGAGGATTTTTATCAAGTTGATGTCACAATGGTTCTAAAAAGAAGTAACAGATAACAACAGTAAATAATTTAGCTTATAAATAATAAAAGACTGCTTCTATGCACAGAAGATGTTAGGAGTAATTGAGCAATAGAAAAATACAACCATTAAGGCAATCTATTAAATTTTGTAGACTATTTTACAAATATTCCTATGATGTTGATCACCACTTGAGGTAGTTCTTTCACCTGGCATTTACCCAATTCCATATACAATTGTCTAGAAGACTGCTGTCCAAGCATTCCATATAGATCAGTATTTCTCAATCTTGGCAGCTTGAAGATGCATGGAATTCTAGGAGTTGATGTTCACCCATATATGAAATTTGTAGACGTCCAAAAAGACTACATATGCAAAATTTATATAGGCTACACCAGGAAAGACCTGTATAACTCAACTGAAATCAATTATAAAGGATCAAGTAAGTGAGGAGAGGAGACGCTCCCATCAATTTCTGCATGAATGGAATTAACTAAAAGTAGGGGGGAAACACTATTCCTCATCAACAATGAAAGTATTAGGGTTCATCTATTTATTTGTTCTTTTACATTCTGATTTGGAGGGGGAAATTCTCCTCATTGGGAAGTGCACAATGATTTCTCATATACTGTGAAAGCATTATATAAGGATGCATGTCTCCATCACTAATATTTTTTATTACAGTAAGGTCAATGATACCTTCTAAGTGCTTTGGATTACAAATTCCCAATTCCTCACCAGTGAATATACAGGGGAGTGCTAATAGGATCTATAACATAAAACATCTGGTGTAAGCTTTGATCTAGAACAGAAGTCCCCAACCTTTTGGACACCAGGGACCGGTTATGTGGAGAGAGGTTTTTCCACGGACCAGAGTGGGCATGGTTTTGTGTGCTGCCTGCATCCCACAGATGGGGCTTTGTTTGTGTGGCCCGGTTGCTGGCATGCCGTGGCCCGGTACAGGTCCACAGACCGGGGGTTGGGGACCCGTGATCTAGAACATTAAAGAACTAAAAATCATAGCTACCAATGAAAGTTTTCTTCCCCTGGTTACAACTTAAATTTCACAAAAGATAAAATGCCATCATGGCTTATATTCTTTATAGTCCTCCTTGGCAAATTATAGTAAGCTTTTAATATCCACTGTTGCTTCTTATAAAATCAGTAGTTACACTGCAAATATGATGCTTTTAACTTGCATGAAATTTATATCTAGTGCATGATTTAACAATAAGACTTACAGTCAGACTACCAAGTGTTTCAATATGCATCATTGTCAATAATGATCCTGCATTCACTCACACTGTTGTCATAAAAAAGGTATTCCTGCAGGCCTTCAAATCAAGAATGCTACCACTGAAAGTTACTTATATATTTATACAGCCTAATATATTAAAAATTGTTAATGATGCACTTTGTTTAAAAGCAAGTTCTTTACAGGTATGCACATTGCCCAGGGCTCAGCAAATCCAACTCCAATGAAATAGCCTCAAAAATCTACTTCATATATTGTTTATTTTACAGATAATAAAACAAAGTCATCAAATATTGTAAAGTTTCAGAGCAGCACTTATTGAATGACATGTGCTCAAGATACTACTTCATTTTTCACCACAACCTTTGCTAGCTTTTCCATTTCCATAATCTGAAGGAAGAATTTCAGTTTTTTGGGTAGAAGCACCTTTACTCAGGAATAAAATCTCCCATCAGCTTTTCATCCTTCAACACTATAGTTGAAAAAAGGTATTTCAGATTTTTTGGCAGCAACATCAACATTCTTTAACACTTTCCTATCTTAAATAAACTTCAAATTATACTTGAACATAAACTATAATTGAAAATGAACTATCAACAAGATAGCACCAGAGCGCATGCTTTGATCAACATGACCTCGGCCAAATTTGTTTGGTATTTCTCTACTGTTGTAGAGTTCCCAGAAAGCCACTGAGAAAACTTTGAACAGATATTTATCTTTAAAAGCAAGGGCTTCTATCAATATAACCATGGAGACATTCTAATCTTTAACTACCTTTCATGTTTCTTCTTCCCTCCCAACTCCCAGTCCCAGAGTTATCAGAAGATGCCAATCTAGAATGTGTTTCACACCAACTTCTCAGGATACCATGTCTAATATTTATCTTTCCATGTGGACTTTTTTCCACAGGCTTATTTGAGCAATTCCTGTAAGCAGAAAATACCACCCACATGAAAAGCAATTTCTCTGTTTTTATGAAAGCACCTTATTTGATCAAGCAGTATGAAGGAAACATACTCAAGTGTCATTTATTACCTTTTAAAAGCTTCAGCAGGGTTTCTCTCACATTCCCCAGGTTGCAGGAGACTTTGAACAGCAGGATCTCTCACTTTGTCCTCGTAACCCTGAATCAGTCCACTCTGACAGATCTGGGCAACTAAGCCTCTAATAAACCTCCCCACACAAAGAGTATCAGAGTCCTGTGCCCTACAAAAATGGAAGGCTAGTGCTTGGTGATGTAAACTTCTTTGTAAGTTTGCAGGTGAGCTTGGCCATAATAATTCAGTGCAAACTGCTGTCTTGCCACTACCAGGACCTCCTACTAACAATACACCCCAGGATGCACCTTTGCCAGGGACAACACAAGCATTAGACCCAGAATTCAGCACAATGGATGGTTTGTTGGCAGAGCTATTGCTGAAGCTTGTCTTTTCCTGGAGGCAGTGCTGTAGTTTGTGAAAAACCCACTCTCTGCAATAAAACTGTTTCCCCTGCAGCAAGCTGGTCTGAGCCATTTTACAGACTACCTTCTGAGACAGGTCCAAATCAAGGGCACATCTTAGGTTTCACTGAAGACAACAGATTCTTAAATCCAAACCAAAGTGCCCGTTGCATGGAATTATGCCACAGGACAGAATGCAATCCACAAATCTGTTCATGCCTTCACATAATAGTCAGTGGCATCTTTGGGCAAGAAGCACCTTTCAATCCAAATATGTCTGATCTTGTTTTGCTGGAAATCCTCTTTAGAGATATAGCTATGTTTGTAGCAAAGCTCAATGATGCATCATTTAAAAGGTTGCACAATGCCATGACTATAGTTGCTACTTACAATGCTGCATGCTATTATATGAGATTAATGCATCCAAAGTAGAGATAACATGAAGAATTCTCAAGTTTCTTCTCTAAATTCCAGTCATTCCCAAATATATGTATGTGGCTTTTAGATTTCCCCAGAATAGCATCTTCTAAAAACAGATCGTTTTTTTCCCATCAGCAAATGCAGCATATATTGCAAACATATGGCTGTGCCTCATTTGATATGTAGATTTCCAAAGTTCATACAAGCTCTGTAGTCCAAATCCGTCCTTCAAATCACGGTGCTTCATGAACCCAGTAAAGTAGAAATAGAAGAACTTTTCTTTCCAGTGCTTTCTTTGTCATCCCGTGTTTCAGTAAACCTCTTTTCAATTGCAACCGTTAAACCACAGGATTTCTGTCCTGGCCTGAGAATAAAAGTACCAAACATTTGTTAGCTTATACATAACAGTGAACTTCATTTTGCATAACAGAGCCACTCGTCTGTATAATGTATAAACAGGATGAGCCCCCCAAATCTATTTCCTGCATACAGGCTAGCAACACAGAGACACTGGAATGATAGATAACATATTATCCTGTGGTTAAGATAGCCAGCAAAAAAAAAATTATAAAGAAACAAAGCAGTCTCAGTCTCTCTCTCTCTCTCTCTCCCAAATAAGAAGCCTTAAAGCTTTGCTGATACCTAGAATTACATTCCTGTCTTCTATCTGGACCGCAAGTGACCTTGAAACCATGAAAAGCCCCGTCTCATTCTGAAAACAGACCTCCGGCTTCGAATCGCCCAGGAGACCGTGCCATCTGAACCCCCCCTCTGTACCTGCTTCTCTCCCTTTATACCTCAGGACTTCCCCTACAGTTTTTTCTTAGCCTTCTTTGTTCAAAGCCTGGAAGCCTTTAGGAAACACCGGAGCTTTCCAAAGCCACGTTTGAACTTACCGTCCGGCTCCCCCTCCCGCTCCCTTCGCATTGTCGCTCTGCAGCGTGCCGTTTCTGTCATCTGTTCGGCTGCTCCCTACAGCAAGGCTTTCTTTTCATTCGTCCCCAGGCTTTTGTCTCCCAAGCCTCAGTCACACGACTAGTCTTCGCGTTTCAGCCGATAAAACTGGCAGGACGCAACGAGCCCCTCTCCTCCTGCTCTCGACATGAAAACGCTTTTTGGCCACTGGAGAAGAACAAGGAGCAAGGGCGGGGGAGGAGGAGGAGGAGGCCGAGAAAAAAGTGGACTCACTCGAGCGGCCAAAGCGCGGCCCGTCTGCTTCTCCGAGCCACCACTCGACACAGACACACGCCCTGTCCCCATCCCCCCCCCGCCTGCCTGCCTCCTCCTCCTCCTCCTCCCCCAGCGCCAGCACAACGGAGACCATACAGAGGGGGACACGCATACAGGGCTCGCCAGCAGAAAGAGCCGGACGGGCGCAGAGAAACGACCCCTCTGTTCCGCCTGGCCTCCGATCGATACACTTGGCTCTCGGTCTTCGGGTGAGGAGGGGAGGAGGTAGAAGAGGAGCCAAGAGGCCAGAGCTTCTTCGTTCTCCTCCTCCACCCCCTCCCCAACTTCGATCACACGCTTTCTCTTCTTTCTAGTTCGCGAGATTCCGGATCGCAAACACGCCCCACAACTGACTAGATCTCCCTTCCGGGTCCCGATGCTCGTTTCTTCACCCTCCCTCCTCCGCCCTTTCTCCCCGCTTAATACCGGGGCTAAACCGAGACGAAGCGAGGGACCCTGGCCAACAAAGCTTGGAAGCGACGTCCCCGTTCAGATTTGCTCACGCCTGGCGCTGAAGGCGCTAAGAAGCGAGCGAGCGGGCAGGGGCTGCAGGGACAAGCAGGAAAACCCTCGCGCAAGACAAAGCAGGGAAGAGCTCGGGCGCCCGCAGAAGCCAGCAAATGTGCCGGACGCAGAAGGCGCGCGCCGACGAGGCCAACGCAGAGACACGGCGGTGCCTTCGGCGCTCTGCACAGCTCTGGCGTCCGGGCAGGAAAATGACAGGAAGGGCCGGGCTGGAGAGTTTTGGAAAAATAGCAAGTAGCAAAGCCCTACTCGGGGAAGACAGCCCAAGGTAAATCTCTGGCGCCACTTCAGCCCTCTTCCTTCCTGACGCTGCCTTTGCACCGAGATAAAGGCACATATTTGTAGCTCAGGCTTGAAATGTCTTTGCAGAACCGAAGGCGCAGCGATCTATCTTCAGCCCTGTCCCGACCTCAAGAGCGGAACAGGCTGGTGGACTGGCTCGCCGGCTGTACGCGGCCCCTTCCCTGGCGCTCCCTCCACGCCCAGCCTGACCAACTGAGGTTGGCAAAGGAGCTTTTTTTCTTGGCAGCGGCGGCCCGCCGTTCAATTACCTCCCCCGCTTCCTCTTCTTTGGACCAGGCGGCACTAGCGGCAGCAGCAGCTGCTGGCTCTTCCCCTCCCGCGCTCAAGCCGCTCCCCCAAGGCGGGCGAAGGCTTAGACAGGCGTGGCCGCCGCTCTTCCCTCGCCGAAAGCCTAGCGATGCCCCGCAGCGCCGGCCCTCCCGAGCCCAACGGTTCCAACGCCGAACACCCTCCGCCCCCTTTTCTCTTCCGTCCCTCTTTTAACCTGCCTTATTAGCCCGCCTCCTGCTCGGCTCCGAAGCCACGCCTTCCGCTGTTGGCCACACCTCTTTCGTTCCGGGTGGAAGCTGTTTTGTGTTTGTCCTGGGGCTGGGAAGGGGTGTGGTTAGGCCGCGAAGATGCTACTTTGCATCACCTGAAGGGGAAAAAAAGCCCCGCGGCCAGGTCAGAAAGCTACCGGCTGAGTAACCACTCTGCCTTTGCTCGTTTGTGTTCGCTAGGCTTCAGCCACCCTTTTCATTCTCTTTGCTATTTTTACTTCTTTGTGAATTTGTAGCAGGACTTTTTTTTTTTTTTTTTTACTACCCGACTTGCTCAGCAGTAAGCAGCAGCAAAACATTCTACATCATAACACAGAGATGGGTTTTTATATTGGAACATTTTTTAAAAAAAGAGAGGGGGGGAGAAAGAGAAGGAGGGAAAATGTGAAAAAATAAGATTCAGGCTTACAAATTAATTTTCCTAGAAGCTCTTTTTGACATAGCAATAAAGTTGCACTCTTAACATGAAAATGATGGAAAGGCACGGTCTAGTAGTGGTTAAGGGACCAGACTAAAAACCAGGAAACTGGGACTTTTAATCCTACTTTAGACATGAAAGCCAGCTGGGTCACTTTGGGACAGTCACTCTCACTCAGCCCAATTCACCACACAGGATTCTTGTTGTGTAGAAAATAGAATAGAAAACTTCTGGCTATTTGAATTTGACAATTTCCACCACCATTCCTATCCATATTCAAAACAAAAATGGAGGTGAGCATGCTTAGTTGTTCAACTGTTTTGGTGAAAAGTAGGAGTGATTTGACAATAAATTTATTTTGGACTTTGTGGGAAGAATCCAGAGAAAGAAATATTTTGGGGAATATTAAAAAGGCAGAATATATTTCTCCAAAGAAATAATGGAGAAGATCTTAAAAAAGACAGAAACCTCTCCCCCCCAGCCAGACCTCTCCCCCCCAGCCAGAAACCAACTTTTAAAAATGCAGATGTGATAATCCTTGCAGAATGGTTTAACCAAGAAGCTAGAAGCTGATGAGCTAAGAAAGACAAAGACCCCTAAAATCTACATTCCCCACCCAAACTCTAAGGACAGGAAACATAGTAGGATTAACCCACCAATACCAAAAGGGCACACTCAGACTCAGGTCAAAGTACATGACACAGGAAATACAAAGCTTCAAAATGGTTCCGCCCCAGGCGCCTGATGGACCCCGAGAGGTTCCAGACGGAGCTTGGGCCAATACGCGAGACCTTGACCCGCGGCTCGACTGAGGACCTGGTGGCCGCCTGGAATGGTGCAGCCGCGGTGGCCCTGGACTGGGTCGTGCCTTTGCGGCCTCTCACCCGATGCCGGACTACCTTGGCTCCTTGGTTCTCCGAGGACCTGAGGGTGATGAAGCGTCGGAAGAGATGCCTAGAGGGTAATTGGAGGACCACCCACTCCGAATCTGACCGGACACTGGTAAAGTCCCATTTAAGGACTTACCTAGTGGCGATAAGAGCGGCGAAACGAAACTATTTCTCAGCTCTTATCGCGTCTGCAGGTAACCAATCTGCCGTCCTGTTTAGGGTGTCCCACTCCCTCCTTCATCAGAGAGTCCGGGACGTCCCTCTGCAGGGTCAGGCGGAGGAATTTGGGTGCTACCTGCATGACAAAATCGATCAGATCCGGGCCGGGTTAGCCTCTGATTGGACTAGTTCAGACGGGCCAACGGAGGCAGGTGTTGATTCCACTTTTTGGGAAGAGTTTGATCCTGTGACTCCCGAGGACATGGACAGGATACTGGGACGGCTGAACACCACCACATGTTTACTGGACCCGTGTCCCTCCTGGCTGGTACTGTCCTCCCAGGAGGTTACACGAGGCTGGCTCCAGGGAATCGTCAGCGCTTCTTTGAGTGAGGGGTTCTTGCCAGCCGCTTTGAAAGAGGCGGTGGTGAGGCCCCTCCTCCAGAAGCCCTCCCTGGACCCAACTGTTTTGGCCAACTACCGTCCTGTCTCCAACCTTCGCTTTCTTGCGAAGTTTGTTGAGAGTGTGGTGGCACGACAGCTCCCTCAGCACCTGGAAGAAACTGTCTATCTAGACTCGCGCCAGTCCGGCTTCCGGCCTGGGCACAGCACAGAAACAGCATTGGTCGCGTTGGTTGATGATCTCTGGAGGGCTCGGGATAGAGGCTGTTCCTCTATCCTGGTCCTGCTAGACCTCTCAGCGGCTTTTGATACCATCGACCATGGTATCTTGTTGCACCGGTTAGGGGGGTTGGGGTTGGGGGGCACCGTTTTACGATGGTTCTCCTACCTCTCGGACCGGTCGCAATTTGTGTTGGCAGGGGGGCAGAGGTTGACCTCGAGGTGCCTCACTTGTGGGGTACCACAGGGGTCGGTCCTCTCGCCTCTCCTGTTCAACATTTATATGAAGCCACTGGGTGAGATCATCCATGGTTTCGGGGTGGAGTTTCATCAGTACACAGATGACACCCAGCTGTACATCTCCACCCCGGACTACCCCAACGATGCCGCGGAAGTGATGTCCCGGTGCCTGGAGGCCGTGCAAGTCTGGATGGGGAGGAACAGGCTTCGACTCAACCCGTCCAAGACCGAGTGGCTGTGGTTTCCAGCATCACGACATAGCCAGTTGGCTCCATCCCTGGCTATCGGGGGTGAGTCATTAGCCCCCGCGGAGAGGGCCCGCAACTTGGGCATCCTCCTGGACACTCGGCTGTCTTTAGACGATCATATGACAGCCGTGGCCAGGGGGGCTTTTCATCAGGCTCGCCTGATACGCCAGTTGCGCCCCTTTCTGGATCGTGACGCTCTACGCACGGTCACTCAAGCCCTCGTTTCCCGCCTGGACTATTGCAATGCTCTCTACATGGGGCTCCCCTTGAGGTGCATCTGGAGGCTCCAGCTAGTTCAGAATGCGGCCGCACGGGGGATTTTGGGGGCCTCTAGATACTCCCATGTAACACCTCTCCTGTGTGAGCTGCACTGGCTGCCTGTGGCCTTCCGGGTGCGCTTCAAGGTGTTAGTAACAACCTTTAAAGCACTCCATGGCAATGGACCTAGGTATTTGCAAGACCGCCTCCTACCAAATACCTCCCTTCGACCAGTCCACTCTCACAGAGAGGGCCTCCTTAGGATGCCGTCGGCCAGTCAATGCCGGCTGGCGACCCCCAGGGGGAGAGCCTTCTCTGTGGCAGCTCCTGCCCTCTGGAATGACCTACCCCCCCGACCTACGTACAACTGCGGACCTGCGCCTTTTTCACCAAGCCCTGAAAACCCATCTATTTCGTGCGGCCGGCCTGGCATAGTCTTAATTAGGTTTTAGTATAGGTTTTTATATGGGGTATTTTAGAGCAGGCCTTTATTTATTTAATTTGATTTTAGAATAGATATTTATTGTGATTTTTATTATCGCCTGTTCACCGCCCTGAGTCCCATAAGGGAGATAGGGCGGTATACAAATCTAAATAAACAAACAAACAAACAAACAAACAGGAACAGGAAACAACCTCAAAAGCCCCAGAAGGTATAAAAACCCACCATTCCCAGTTACATGTGGTCAGCTTTCCCAGAACCATGCTTATCTGGCTTTGCTCTTCAATAAACCACAACCTTCTTACTAAAGCAGTCTCCATTTTGTTTATTCCCTGCTCGGACTGTACCCTGATGAACATTTTTCTTTCAATAACTTCTTGGGATGAAAGGAGAATTGTAAATATTTTATAAATTCTTAGCATTTTTTAATATTTCACAAAAAGCAGCTGCAGAGAATGGGAATAGATCAAAGTTTCAAAATGCATTTTACTAAATAAAAAAAATCTGAACTATACAAAACCTTTTTGCTGAGGGAGATAGGTACAAGTCTGTGTTGTTATTGTTAAACCAAGGTCAAATTTGTCATTTATCAAAGATTTAAGTTTTCTGTGGATCTATATAGCATTCCCATAATAAATCTATAATTCCTAAATTTTATGTATTAGAAAGGAAGCAAATACCTGTGTATGTAAATTNAAAAAAATCTGAACTATACAAAACCTTTTTGCTGAGGGAGATAGGTACAAGTCTGTGTTGTTATTGTTAAACCAAGGTCAAATTTGTCATTTATCAAAGATTTAAGTTTTCTGTGGATCTATATAGCATTCCCATAATAAATCTATAATTCCTAAATTTTATGTATTAGAAAGGAAGCAAATACCTGTGTATGTAAATTCCAGAGTTACTTGTGTTGCATCATTTGTGTCACATGTGTTAGTAATGAATATATAGTATGTATGATTTGATTTGCTCTGTTATTCTCAGTGAAACTTTGTATAACATCATCTTAACAGAGTTAAGATAAAATGAAAATTTGCCTTTGATCATTATAACCAGATTGGATTAAAAAGGCACATTGGAGGTTACCTAGTTTCAGCCCTACTTCCTTTTGAAATAATCAAGGCACATGGAGTAGGGATTTTCCCTGATTCTGTATACGATAAGTGGATGAATCATTACATTTTATAAGGTAATAAAAATACTAATTGAGGTGAAAAGTATTTGTGGTGAATGCCAAAGTCAATATAGTTGGCCTTAACAATGAAGTGGTGGCTTCAGGTTGCAGATTTTATAGCACTGTTGTCTCTAGCATATGTTATCAACAACATATGGAATTTAAACAGTGAACTATCACAAGACTCATTAGTAACTTTGCATGTCCAAATGCCTTAGCTTATATTGGCAAGTGAATATTACTCAGGAAATAGAAGTCCCCTTAGTGGATGGTATAATCAAGTTATACTTAAAAGAGAACAGTCAGGATTATTATGTATTCTTTGCACAGCAACCGCTTTGTCAGTAACCATGCTATTTTCAAATTTGCCCTTTGGGAAGTGAGTAAACTCTTATTCAGTCATAGCAGGCATTCCTGGGAATCAAAGCTTCCTTTCTAGAATTAATAATTCTAGAGATGTTAAGGTGTTCTGATAAAAAGAAGCTCTAAAATTTGGTTTATGAAAAAATATACTTGATCTTATCGTTATCTTTTCTCTCCCAGCCTGGAAATTTATAAATTGCTACATTAATTGTAATCATGAATATACTAGTAGAAAGAAAAAGGTAAGTCCAGAACTAGCTTCAAATTTGGTATGTTAAAAATTCAGAATAATATCCAAGATATTTTTTTCAAGATGATGAAGCAATGTAAAATAGTTTTTATAGAGATTATTTTTAGAAATTACCTCAGTTATCATAAGGCTTACAACAACAAAAAAAATCACATAAGGGTGGGGTTCCATGTCAGTGATAAAACTTGAAAAGCAAGAAAGACACTTCAGTGAACAAATATTTTGAAAAGAATTTTAATTATACTATGATACCTTCTGATATTACATCATGCTAGAATCTTATCTCTTAACTACTAAGCTCTTGTGCCTGTTTGATACTTTGTAACTTTCAGTTGGGTAAAATGCTGCATCACTTTGTCAACAAGCATACCTCCAGCAAGACTTACTGTGTGGCATCATTCTAATTGTAATGCTAATAAATATTATTACAATCCCAAAAACTGTTATTGTTTAGTAGACTGAATTAATGATTGTAGGACATTTCAGGAAAACATGCATACAGTTTTCCAGTAAAATTGACATTGTAATCCTAAACCCATTTATCAAGCAGTAAGTTCCATTTAGATGTATCAGGACATATTTCCAAGTGAATTTGCTTATGAACATATTTAAGCTTGATTATTTTTTCTTAAATATGTAATATCTTAAATATTAACAAAAGTATTACAGTTTGAATATTTTTGGATCAAACGTTATGCCTGAAAGTTTATGCCAAATATGTATTTTAGTCCTTAAGATGTAATAAGGTTCTTATTTGCTTTTACTTCAACAGATTAATATAGTTATCAAATTTGTTACTTTTAATAACAGCAATAATGTGGTATTTCAAATAATAACAACATTGTTGATTATTAGTAATAATTGATTATTATTATTATTATCAATAATAACCATTATTCAATAAGCAATATTGTCAGAATTCCTTGTTTGCAAAGAAGGATTTCATGGCTGATCCTTCTGGTTTGAAGAAGACCATAAAAAAAGCAAAAGGTCCACATGTGTTCTTTCTTGCTTCCTTTTTCAGCTACCAATCTGAATTTGGCCAAATTGTTAATTATATTTTAACTTTTCCCAGCTGATCATGGGAGCCTGTCTCACTTGTCCTCTTCTTTGCATCAACAAATTTTAAGTCTTGTTGTAATGTTGATGTCTTAATATATTTTTTCTTCTGTTTGTGTCATTCAAAACCAATGCATGTTGAATGAGAAACATAAGATGTGTGTAAAAAAAAATCCACAAAAAATGAATGCATCTCTTGATACATTCCTTGTATCCTTGCTGTGTTTGTGGACATATCTATGCAGTGTCCTTTGAAAACAATCTGGAAATCCCTTTTTTTTAATTCCCACGTCTAGCCTATAACCTTAGTATTCCTTAGAAGTCTTCCATCTAAATGCATTGCTTAATATTAGCTACTAAGCCCAACTCTGAGCTCTCAAGCCCAGGCAAGATCAGACAAGCACTATTATCTGCTGAGACAAGGAGACATGTAAAAGGCAGTGATGCTTTACCACCTACTGTATAGTACAGCAATTGCAAAGTCTTAATTGCTGGATTCAGTTGATAACAGTGCAGATTGTTGCTTTTTCCAGCTTTGTTAATTTGGTGTCTGCATAGGGATATTGCCCATAGATGAGTCTTGAAAGAATTGCCTTTAAAAATATTGATATCCTGTTGCAAGTCCCCTCTTCCCAAAATAGCTTACTGTACAGTTTAATACTTGGGTCTCTAGCAACTCTTCTTTCATAAATTAATCCTTTTCTGGCTCTGATCCAGTTAGGTAAAGACACTTGCTTTCTTTTTTATCCTTTATGATCTTTCTCTTTCAGCAGCATCACACTCTCTCATAATATTCAAAGAAAATCCAGCTGTTTCAGATACATTTTCAAGCAGGTGGTCTGTCCCTCTGCCAAGCATTAACTCTTCAGAACTCTAATTTGTGCCAGTTAGAGTTATAATGCCATAGGATTAAGAATATTTCTACATGGGACTTTGGCACTATTTCTTCGCCAGCCCCATGCCCCTCTGATCACAGTTATTCACAGCAACTGTGAAACATGTTGTAAAACTGCCGTTAAGGAATTAGAATATTGACATACAGGGATTTGACATCACTTCAGTATTGGCACTACATGCCTCCGCTCACATGAGTTGTCTTCCTTGGGAGCCAAACTCATTTCTTCTGGCCCAGCTACAAACCAACTCAAGCAATTGCATGTGCTGTGTAGGGCTTCACTTGAAGTATTGTCCAGTGGTAAGAATTTTTGGCTAACTTGACTATGCAGCCTGAGCTTGGAGCAAACAGTACTGGATAACCTTAATCCTTCTAATCATGTTCACTATTCCAAGTAATAATATTCCCTTTCCCAAATTTGTCTTGATTTTTCTATCTCATATAAACAGCAGACACTGAAATCTGGCCTTTCTGGTGGTTCAAGCAAGCTATTACTTGTTTTTCCTCTCAACTTTATCTACATAGAGAGTCTACGCTATAATCCATCACCACAGTTGCAGATGTTGAGAAAAATACTTTGCTGCAAAACTGTGGTAGTGTGTGATACTCATTTTCAGTGGGGTTATAGATATACAAAGAATGATACCATTTTCTTATAACATAGCTCAGAGCTTTAGGAGCTCTACTCCTGTCCTACTATCACAGCACCATTGAGAGTGTCCTGACATACGGCATTCTTGCATGGTATGGGAGCAGCTCTGTAGCGGATAAAAAAGCTCTACAGAAGATTATTAAAACTGCCCAGAATATTATTGGACTCCAACTACCAGCCTTGGATAACATCTTCGAATCTCGTTGTTTGAGGAAGTTGCATAACATTCTCAGAGACTCTTCCCATCCTGCTTACAATCTTTTTGGACTGTTGCCTTCTGGCAGAAGATACAGAATAATTAAAACTCAGACCACACGTTTTCTGAATAGTTTTTATCCCAGAGCTGTAATTGCACTCAACAACGAACTAAAGGGCCACCATCAGTGAACTGTTGGACAGCATTACTTGGTCTGTTGTGTGGATGTTGGGTGGTTTTAGGGGTGGGGATTGTGGTGGTGGGGAGTGTGTTTGGGGATTATGTGTGTGGGACTTGGTTTTTGGGTGTCAAGTAAATTTCGTTGTATATGTATACTATGTACGCACATACAATGACAATATAATAAACAAACTAAAGTTGCTCAGGCAAGCATATGCAAACAACACATTAGGGAAAAGTAGCAATTGCTCTTGATTGGGTTTACATATGAAACTATGTTTTCCCCCCTTATTCAGGGGTACTATAACTCAAGAGGTAGGAGACTGCATTTTCTATTGGTCAAGAGCATATTGAAGAGCATATTGATTCTGAACCACTAATTATGGTTTTCTTGTCTATCCTCAGCTTTCAAAAGTCAGCAAGAAGATGATCTTATGGCCAACTTTAAAATTCTTTGAAATGACTGGAGAATAGAAAGTGAACTACTGTAAATAAGGAACAATTTCCTGACATTGAGAATTATTAAATCACTGAAATGGCTTGCGTCCCACAGTCGTGGGTGTTCCATTGATGGAAGTTGTCAAGAACAGATTGGACAACCATTCTCCAAGATGGCATGAAGACTCCTTGTGACATGAGAACTAAAACTATGTCCTTTCACACTTGCAGGGCAACAGCCCATGCAAATGCTAAGGGCAAAGTTCATACTGTGATATATATATTTCACTTGTGTCATCTTCCTCATCTCCAACAATTGTGGTTTTAGATTTTGCAAGGTGATATTGCATTGCTTGGTGAAACAAAGGGGTGCTTTCAAGAAATTACCTCCAATTTAGTTACTGAAGCCAAAAAGATTGGCTTATGTATAAATTTTGAAAAGACAAAGTTTATGCAAGTTGGAAGTGCTCAGGATAATATGCCTATAACAGTCCATAGCCAGGCTATAGAACAAGTCCAACAATGTGCTTAACATGGTATAATTATGTCTATTGATGGAGGTACAGATAAGACATTAACCATCAAACTGGAATGGCAGCAACTGTGTTTCAATGCTTGCTTCCAGTTTGGTCTATGATAACTATAGGTATTGCCACAAAGATAAAACTCTTCAAGAGTGTTGCTATACCAATTGCAACATATACTTGTGAAACATTGAAGCGTACAGCCAAAATGATTAAACGGTTAAATGTTTTCCAACAATGCTGCTTCAGAAGAATATTCTATGTGTCATATTGTGACCACATCACTAATTAAGAGGTACTACAAAGATCAGATTTAGAACACATATCAAGAACTGTGAATGAACATTGACTGCAGCTTGTTGGCCATATCTTATGTATGCTTAAAGACCGACATCCAGAAATTGTACTGAAGGAAAGAGAAGGAAAGAGAAAACGAGGCCAGCCTTGGAAAACGTGGCGCAAAACACTTAAGGAAGATTATTAATGTCGCTTGGGATGATGCAAAAGATGCTGAGAATGATAGAAACTGCTTCAATACACTTGCTGCCCAATGTGCTCTCCCCAGGACCTAATGATGGTGATTTTGGGAAGAACATGGTATGGAATTTGAATGAGTCTGATATAATAGCTTGGAAATGAACTGCCCATGTAAATTGGTTTGGTAACATTTTTGCTACTCCTAAAAGCTAGTCCAGTAATGGTGAACCTATGGCACGGGTGCCAGAGGCGGCACTCAGAGCCCTCTCTGTGGGCACACGCGCCGTCACCCCAGTCCTAGGCCTTCAGCTGGGTTTTATAAAACCTTTTCGCTTTAGGCCTCTGCCGCTGTGTACCAAAAAAAAAAAAAGATTCAATCAGTCAATTTCAACTTCTCGCGGGAAAAAAAAGATCTTGCAAAGTTGGAATTGATTGATTGAACTTTTCAGTCCCACCCAGTCTGCCGTTACCACTGTAGCCACGCCCACCCAATGGGCCACACCCAGCCAATGGGCCACACCCACCCGGCACCCGACAATGTATAAGTGGGTTTTGGATTGCAGTTTGGGCACTCGGTCTCTAAAAGGTTCGCCATCACTGTCCTAGTCCTTTGACTAGAGTCAATTCTTGTTTTGTTGTTGAAATGACAAAGAATATAATTACAGTTTCATGTAATCTCAGCTGACAATATAGAGGCAAATCAGAGTTGATAATAAAGGCTAATTCTCTGGAAAACAGGTGTCGGGGCTTGATAAGTTATTTGGCAATACAAAAAAAAGTACTAGGAAATAGAATGAATTTATTAAATATATCAGGAAAAATAACAGGCTAGAAAAATCAATCACCAAATAATCTTCATATAGATTAATTCCGAAAATGACCATTCACAGTTTGATCAATAAATGTTATAACTCACTGGCTGCAAGAACATAGCTATGTGGAAGAGTTTGAAGCAAATTCCATTTTGATTAATGCAACTGACCATCTGAAAAGATCTTTTCTTGTTTTGGATGATATTGGGAGGCAGAAATATTCTTGCTGAATTATTCTCATGCCTGATTTTTCTCTCCATTTGACAAGGTGTTTCTTAACATAATGGCCAAATGCACCTTTAATAGCCAATTGCACCTTTCCCTGTGTCTAACACTTTAGTACTTTTATTTGATAATAGAATTGGTTTTGTTTGAGTAATCTGATTTCTATAGCTCAGTAGAAACCAGTCTCAACTGCATACAATAATCTGGAGCCAATATTCATGAATTGCGGAGCAGTTTTTAAAATCCTGGTATTGCCTTTTACAATAATATGTTCAGGGATTGTCAGCTTCTCACTGCCAACAACCAATGACATTTTCATTAAAAAGAGTGACATAGAAATCACTTCATCTTGCTGCAGGAACTTTAAACATAGGAACTGATAGTAAATTGGAGAAGAATTAAACAACTGTTGCAGCCAAATATATGCAAGGGTGCAAATTCAATAGGATTTATGATATCAGAAATTAGCAACATGTTCCATTAATTAACTTCCATTATATAGAAGCAGAAAGATATGCTGCATTGACATAAATAGTTTTACCCAGTGCTTTTTTTCTAAAAAAAAAAAAAAAAAAAAAAAAGGTGCCAGAACTCACACACGTCATACAATCTGCCTTGCCTATCCTACAAGGTTCCATCCAAAAAAGGTGCCGGAACTCCGTTCTGGGCGTTCTATGAGAAAAAAAGCTCTGGTTTTACCTAATATATGCTTGAAAAATTCAGTGTTGATAATCAGCAATTAAGACATATTCACATAGCTAGAATTGGGGAAAATTTCAAAAGCTTGCACAAAAGAATGGGTGATTAGCTCTAATTTTGCCCTTTTAAGTGTCCACGAAAAAGAAATAACCATGGTCTCAAAGGAGATGGACTTAATATCTCAGCCTTTTCTCTAAACAAGATATGCCATTAATATATATATATATATTTAGAAACAATGGAAATATTATAGGGGTTGAAACTCAGGAATAGAGATCAAGACTCTTTGGCTGCTCATAGTTGTGGATGATCCTGTCAAAAATGGTTAAATCTGACATTATGGCAGCAGAAATTGAGTGAAACGTTTGAATAGACTAATATTTCCTATGCTTTCTTATTTGTATATACAATCTAAAGTGTTTAAGAAATGGTAAGGAAGGCCAGATAACAAAGGGAATGGATTTAATTGCAGATTGCTAGCATTTACATTACGTTTTACCAGATCCTATTAAGATTGTATCTATTATTCAGATTTACTTAGAAGAAGAAAAAATAAAATGTTGATTTCTTCATGTTTGAAACACAAAACTTCCCAATTATTCCATTCCTTTTCCATCTATAAAGATTTCTTAGAACAGTGGAAAAATAAAAGAGGAAAGAAAGTAAACTTTAAAAAAAAGTATTCACAATCCAACATCTATTACCAACCTCATCAAATATTTTATTTCTGTATTGCTCTTTCTAAGCTCATAAAACAATCTTAAAGGTGAGTGGGAATGATAATCTGGCAATCTAAAAGACAGCCTGATTCTAGAATAGATTGTTACTCTCTATAAAAATCTGGATTAAAAACACAAGCCTCTGTTATTAAAAAAAGAATCAGTTGAATGGCCATTCTTCCCAATATTTGATTGTACTGTTTAAATTCAGTGCAAAATGCCAGTATCTGGAGTTGTGATTTTGTCAAAATAGGGATGAAACTAGGTAGCTCAGCTTCTGATAGATTTAATGTACTTAGTTTGTAATCAAGTTCCTGAAATTTTCTCTGTTATATATTTGACAATGTCATCTGCATCATTATTATCACATCACTGCTACTCTAAGCAAACAATGGAACAATAACAGTAATAATGATATAATCTTGGTAACACAAAAGATTCCCATACATGGGAATAAATATAGGTTATTAATATATTAATAAATGAAGATATATTGAGACATTCCCTCTTGTTGTGAAACATCACCATCCTTTAGCTGAATACATAGACACAGAGACAGAGAAAATATATTGACATGGTATTCAGGTTAGTTCTGAATCATAAAAAGGATTAATATACATACCACAGTAATAATATGCATATTGTAAAATTATGATTAAAATAACTTTTTAAAAAGTTGGATCAGATTATCTTTTAATCCTGAGATTGTTTGATTCATTCTGTGGAAAGTCAGTCCCCCCAGAGAAGGAAATATTAAAAGGACAGAATATTATATTTCCTCCAAGGATCTTAAAAGAGGCAGAAAAGCATGTCCAGGTTTTCTTAATAGCCCCAAGTCTCCCTCCCCCAAACAGAAACCAGCTCTGTAGAAATGCAGATTAATAATCCATTCAGGAAAGTTGAAGATCTCCAGCTAGAAGATTAAGAAGACAAAGACATCTAAAATCTGCCTACCCCACCCAAATTCTAAGACAGGACATAATAGGATTAACCCACAGATGCCAAAGGGGCACACTCAGACTCAGGTCTAAGTACATGACACAGGAAAACAGGAACAGAAAACAAACTCAAGAGCCTCAGAGGGTATAAAACCCACTCCCTACATGTGCTCCCTCTCTTTTCTTCCAGAGCCATCTTTCTGTCTGGCTCTCCTCTTCAATAAACTGCAACCTTCTTTCTAAACAGTCACCATGTTGTTTATTCCTGCCTTGGACTGAACCCTGATGAAGACTTTTCCTTCAACAATCCACTACAACTTCTCAGCAGTTTTATTTTTATGACGTACACATACATATGATGACTGCAATTAATTAAACATGTGTTACAATATTGTCACTTAAAAATGCTGGAATTACAATAAAATGTTCATGTATATCTTCCTGACACAGGTTTATAATAGAGTTCTTGCATAACTAAAATGAATTTGTTTTTCTACTTTGTGGTTAGCCAGATATACTTCAAAATTCTAACCTATGATCTAAACATAAATAACCCAGAAACTTTGACTGAAACTGCTACCCCAGACTCATTAACTTGGAACTACTATATTATGTAAACTTAATGGGGAAAAGAGTCCCTCTTTCATTGATATGGGGGGGGGGGGAGATCCAGAAACGTAATTAAATAAATGAGTGAATAAATGGATGACTGAATAAATAAATATGCTGGATTCTGTGACTGATGGAACTGTTCTTAGTAATATCATACTTGCACTAAGACATTGACATCGTGAAGATAGTAAGGTTAGAGCTTTGCTTTATGTTCCATGTAGTAGCTGTACTTCACCAATCTTTTCTTTTAAATTGTTGTGCATCATTTTAATGCATTAATTAGTTGAATTAGTACAACAACTGCTTTATTTCATGAAAGTCATAAAATAATTTATGATCATTCATCCTTTCTGTTTCAAGCCAAACAATAAACACCATATCCAAAGAACTGTTCATTTCAACAACTATAACAAATTAACCTACCATTTTAAATTTTGATATGGGTTTTAGTCCCATAAAGGTTACTGGTGCTGCCAATTTCATACAGTGGTGTTCTAACCCAGTGGTGGTGAACTTATGGGACATGTGCCAAAGGTGGCACTCAGAGTCCTCTCTGTGGGCATGCGCGCCATGCCCCGGAGATGGCAACCGTCCATCTTCAACCAGCCACCCATTAATTCACTGAGGTCCCACATGGCCAGATGCATCCCAGCATGGCTGGTTTCCCTCCCCCTGTCCCATCCCTCCTGGCCTCGCATGCTCTCCTTTTCCCGGGCATGACCCACTGCATCGCCTCCTCAGCTGTCAGATGGCCATCCAGCTCAGAGGCGGCTTCTCTGAACTGCTGGTGGCAGGCTGTGAAGCCCCAGAGTGCACCAGCTGAGGGGCCAGCAGGCTGTGGCTGCTGACGAACACTGTTGGTCCCCATGCGCTCATTGGCCTCTGTGTGCGGGGGGCCGATGGTGTCAGGCAGCAGCCATCCCAGCCCCTGCCTCGCCTTGCCCTGCGACAATGGCACCCCCACCCTGCCTTGCCTTGGCTCACCTCGCCCCACAGGACGAGCCTCCTGCCCACTGTCCCACCTGACAGAAACCCCCAACCCTGCCTGGCCCCCACAGGCGTCCCTCCACATGAACAACATTGAGGTGACCATGCCCACCTTAGCCACAGCCACTCAGTCTGTCAGGACCACCACAGCCACACCCGCCCAGTGGACCACGCCAACCTGGCACCCGGTGATAAATAAGTGGGTTTTGGGTTGCAGTTTGGGCACTCGGTCTCTAAAAGGTTCGCCATTACTGTTCTAACCCTAAATAATGAATTTAAAGGAGTGTAAAACTCCTGTATTACTTTTTGTAAAATTTCAGTACAATTCATTCTCATATAATGTGCAAATTTCTCTGCAAATTACAATTGTAATAAAAAATTAGATATGCCATCATATTTGTCCTGTAATAAAACTACTTAAAAGCCTACATTAATTAGAACAAATGAAAAATAAAATAAAATGCTAATTAGTGGCAAAAAAAATTGTTCAGTGGGGCCAAACAAAAGTTTGGTATCCTAAAATATGAGATAATGTGTCATTTAGAGAGTAGGGAGGACTTGATGTTGATAACATGGAGTCTCAGGATGATAAGAGTCTGGAGTTTCCTCCATCTTGATTTTCCTTAGAAAAATGCCATGCTGAGCTCCCATTTGATGAGATGGCATAAAAGTTTCAGCTTGCATCCCATAAGATTTCAATATACAAAACAATAACAAATGACATGGATGATCTAAAACCAAAGTATGAGAGCATGTTAATTAATTGTGAGCAACTCTGACAAAATAATAGATGAACTAATGCATTAAAGCATAATGTCCTATGCTTACTATCTTCTAAATCTAGCAGGCATAATCACAGAAAGCAAGAAAGAGCTCAAAAATGCATGAGGAAAAGAATATGAAGATCTTATTCAAGGACAAGGCTTTGCATTAAAGTGATTATAGTTGCTAAAGATGGGATGAAAAGGCTTCTGTTTTTACTTATTAAGATTTTCAGGAGGATTACAAACTTTTATTCTAATGCTAGTGTTGATTGGATATCTCTGAAACAATCTTTTTTAAAAATAAATTTATGACTAATCAAAATGCTAAATGCTAAATACAAGTCTAATCTATTTTTTCATACTTTTATTTTTAATAACTGTTACTGTTTTTATGAACAGATGTATTCATGCAATGTGCAGCTGGTTTTTGCAATTAAATAAAGTTCACCTAATATGATTTGCTATCTAGAAATGTCAGAAATTTAGCCTGGGACTTCTATCACTGCATTATAGTCTCTTACCTTACATAATAGTGGAACAAGTATCCAGCATTCTGTTTTTTAAACACCAATGTTATTTGAAAAATTGAAAATATTTCAAACACTGAAAATCAGATGTCAGCTTGTTTCTGATACTGGCCTGGTTGATTTGTTGTTTGTATACAACTTCCTGTGGTGTCTGTTGGCATTCCTTCCAGGCTTCTGGACCTTATTTCAAAAGACTGTGTTTTGCCGGAAGACCTCAATCTGCTTTCTTTGGATGAGAAGTCTGGAGATGGCCATACATTATGAAACCACAATGCACATAGGGTGACGCTGGTTTTTTGTTTTGGAGGAAGGGTGAAATGTGATTTAAAATTGGCTGACAATGGGCTTAGCCCCATCAATTCTCTGATGGTAGAGTTTTTCAATCTGATGCACAGTTGCAATAGGGAAGATCTATTAGATCTCTCTTTAATAATAATAATAATAATAATAATAATAATAATAATAATAATAATAATAATAATAATAATAATAATAATAATAAAGTTGGAAGGGACCTTGGAGGTCATCAAGTCCAACCCCCTGCCCAGGCAGGAACCCTACACCATTTACCCCAGGAGTTAATGGATCCTACTGGTTTTCAGAAGACATTCTCTGAAGAACTTAGAGAGATGAAACAGCCAAAGAGACATCTAGAACACTGCTGAGTGAAGACATTGAAAATTTATTATTTGAGCCCACATAGTGGTAATGATGGGCACCAAAAAATAAAATATTTGCATCTTCTGAATGTTGTCCAGCAACCCATTTTAAGGTAACAGGGGAACAATTAATACCTGGCCTTTCCATCTTACCCCAGGAAAAAGGCATGCATTGAATGTTGGGGTGCATTGGTGGATGTATGACATTATATATACAATATATACTGTATATCCATTTCTTATAATACTTTTCAGATACTTATTATATTCACTACACTAATTTGTTTCTTCAAAACAGTTTTCAAATGGTTTTTTTCTGTATGATACTTTTTATTGTTAGCCTCTGAGAGCCTTCAAGAGAGGGAAGCATAGAAATATTTTAAATTTTATAAAATGTTGTCTGTATGTTTCCACAGAAGGCATACATGGCTATATCTCACACTTGGTTATATGATTACTTTTTGTAATAGCTCCTTCTCTCTGCTTGAAATCACACACACATTCCACTAATTTCAAAGTGAAATTATACTTAATTGTACAATTAAGTATAATGATAGACATCTTAGACTACTATAAACTAGATGTATTCAGCAGACTCTCTGGGGCTAAGAGACTTGAAACCACAGAAATTGCATTTGATGTTGCAAGCAGTATCCAAATAGGAGAAGAGAATGCCAAGTAAGTAAACAATGAGTAATTTAATCAGGTTGGTGAGAAAGTCATATAAAATAAGCAAACGCTTATAAGAAAATGAAAACATTATATTATTTCAAGGCATTCTTGGCATAATAGATAATTAATTAAATTTGCAAATCTAATAACTCTCTTAAAGTGAGTACAAGTTAATTTTAAATGTTGATTTTATTGAAAAAAGGCTTTAAATATTTTAAAAGAATAACATTAGCATTCTTAATGCTACTAATACTCATACTGAATTAGTATTCTGTATGTTATAATTGCTTTTTATAAGTTTAATAATGTTACAGAGATTTCTATTTTAAATTAATTAGATTTTTTCTGGTTCTGCTTTCATTTTCAGTTAACTTGATTCTTAATAGTTTTTGTTCTTTATATTATTTTTGTCTTTCAATAATTCTAAGTTATTGTACTTATAAGTGCTGTATAGAAGATTGAAAGCTATTTTTTCTTTTTTCTTTCCATTTTTTTTACTTTTTAACTTTATTGCACTTTTAGCTTTTTCTAGCTTCCTTCTTTTCTTTTCTTTTTCTTACTTTCTATTAGTTCTTATTTTCCTTTTTAAAATTCTTCAATACAATTACAAAGACACATTTTTCACCGAAATGAATTCCAATGGTGACTTTGTTTAGTAGTCCGCTGTATTGATTACTAACCCAAGGTTATTTCCTTCTTCCTTAAGAGGAACCATATGATTTTGTTTTTCAGCTGGCACTGAAATCCTTTCATCTGAGTGCAATTTCTTGAATGGCTTTGTGCCAGACTATTGCAACTGGAAATTAATCATATCCATTTTCATTTGGCATAACATTCAAGAAGTCCAGAGGAATACATTTAATCTCCTATCATTTTATTTTTACAATTATATGAATTACTGTTTATTTAGAAGCGTAAGCAAATAAAAGCTTAACTTGAGACTTAAACATAGCAGCAAACGTAAGGTATCTGGTGATTTTTTTAGAAACAAAATATCCATAAGCAAGATAATACTACCAAACAACTCATTTTGCTAGTCACATTTTCTTTACATCTTATCATGGAAATATTACTGCCTACATAGATTTGTTTGGAAATATGAAGGCTCAGTTTGTAAAACATCAATTTTCCAATTTTCTGAAATCAGAAAAACACATACTGTATTTCTAACCTTCTTTTACTAGATTCTTTCAGTAAATGATTACCAGTATAGATTAAGTTAAAGAAAAGAAGCTGAATTTTTAGTAGGCTTTAATTCACACATTGTGGGTCTATCAGTCATAAATTATGTGAAAGTAGTATCTTGAATTTAGAGATTTCCACTATTATCTTCATCCCATAACAGAAAACTAAGGCTGTTGAGGAGAAATGGTGGACACAGAATTGCTGTAAATGAAGCATTGTGCTCTTGATTTACACACAATCAACAGAGATAATAGTGACAATACATGTTCTCGATGCTTTTAAAAAAACCAATTAGGAAAAAATACAACTTTTTGATGACCTTTAGATTTAACATGTTTGAATTCAGTGCAAACATTTTTAACTACTTTTCCTGAAGCATATGATTGTAGTATTATCTATTTGCAGATGTTTGTCTTCAGAATTGCCTCCATTAACTATTGTCAATTTGAATTCACACCATAAATTAGATAACCTATGTACATTGTCAACACTTTTATAATAGATTTAATTTTAATTTCATTATAAGGCTATGATGATATGAGGCTATGTAGAATATAATGATATGAAAATATTATAAATATATAATGACAAAAATGGGAAAACTACTAAATTATTTAGCTTTACGTTCTGATCTGGAATTAATTTAGAATAAAGTACATTTATTTTGCACAAGTTAAGATGAGCATGTTTGAACTTATACTGTCATGAACAGTTATTATAGAGAATGTTACTTTTAAAAATAGTACCATGGTCTATCTGTCATAGTTTTTTCCTAGGGAATCTGTCATAGTTCTTGCCTAAGGAAATAATCCTGTATTTATAGAAGCAAGGTCAATCCACAGGTTGAAATTACATCATATTATAGTTCAATTTGCTATTAGAAAGGGGTGAAAACTTCATCTGAATATTTTTCTAAAAATAAGAATTTATTAAAATTTCAAATATGTTAATAAGTGAAATGGAAATTATTTGAGTTTCAAATCAACAGTAATATGAAAGAAAGTAAAACTGGCAAATTTACTATTTTAGGCAGAGTTTTGATCTTTTTGTGCTCATGTCAATGGGTGTTACAGAAAGTTCATGATATAGTGGAAATGCTAGAGTGCTTATTTATCTGCTGATCTATTTCTATAATCACATTTCATAGTTAAAATTCTCTCCTTTTTTGTAGTCTACTATGAAATTGTATTTAGTTTATACACAATTGAGTTCCATTTTTTTTGTATAGCAATACCAATTTAGATATGTCTTTTGCTACTTACTTTTATAGTTACAAAAAATCTTTCCTTTTATCTCTAGATTGGGCACATCCTTAAAATAAAGCTAGCTTCTCTTTAAAACTATCCTTTCCTATATGGCTTTTTGCATAATACAATAATTTTGCCTTCTAACATACCATACCTTATATTATTGACTGTCTGAGTGATTGACTGAATTGATAAATGGTAAAATGGCCATTTCAGACAGCAGGTTATCTGAGTTATTCTATTTATTGAAAAAAGATTGGTATCCATCACAGAATCTTTCCTGGAGATCATTAAATTTCCTGTGTTCTCAATATATTAGTGAACATTACTCTGTCAATGGTGTTGACATAAGATTTGATTACTGATTTTCTTGGTCTTAATGTATGTACCAAGCAGGATGTATGATTTTGTCTTTCACTTCAGACAGCAAAATGTATTAGGCAAATAAATGCTATATTAATAGGATCAATAGGTACCACAATTCTGACATGATAAGCCATTGGACATTTGACTCAGGTGATAACTGTCTATGAGCTCCCAAAAGTTTTTTTGTCCCTTGCTAGACAAAAGTGATACAACAGACAGGATCCATCACTTGGGAAGAAATCCAAAGCCATAGTATTAATTAGGTCATTATTGGAATATTGTGTACTAAATAACTTGTATGTTCTTGTGCAGATTTGTTTCATCACTTTATACCATTTGGTTTATCCCTAAATTCTTGAGATAAGTCTATCCAAGAATTTAGAAAAATACATTTAAATGAATGGTAGCATTCAGAAAGACTCTTTCATACCATTATTAATTAATTTTGTATCAGAGGACTCCTTTCTCTCCTGGACTAATTGCGTGAGGTCAGCATGAAACAGAAGGCTAATGTGTTCTGGATTCTACCCAAAATTTATCCTGTTTCCTGCTAGATATGTAATGGGAAAAGGAAGAGAGGGGAAGGGGAGGAGGGAGAGAGGGAGGGAGAAAAACAGACACACTAAAATGATTTTGAAACTACAGGTTTTGATCTCATTAAGATGAAAATAATTACAAATCATTCTAGATAGACAATCAAATAGAAAAATAGTTCATCTCTGAAATTTATTTAAATGGCATTGATATTCTAAGAATGAAATCAATCTGTTCATTGTTATTATGAGTATACTTAGATATATAAAAATTCAGATGAATACAAGGGACCTTTTGCTGGATTAATTTCACTATTAATTTTTGTGGAAAGTAAGCTTTATATGTCTTTGTTCTTACATGAAA